>NW_027501099.1:0-57723 GCF_021521415.1 Bidens hawaiensis | reverse complement strand
TGAGGTATTCGTTCACTCCCAACTATCTACTCTAAATACTTAAGTACTTTCTCGTTATCGAAACTGTACTTATTCTCACGCCGGAGGGTGGCTACGTTAAGACCCCCCTCTTTTCCTTCCCGTAACGAGCTAACGGTGTTTGTTTTGCAGGTTTCTATTATCGGACTTTGGGAGATTAGGCCCGTATCGTTGTGGTTGTCGTTTGTATCCTACCCTGTGGACTCATTGGATCTAGGACCCGTTAAGGGGAGTAGATCCGTGTTTCTTCAAACATATTACCTTTAAACGCAATGTCAACAAAAATTAGAAAATTAATTGTCGAGTCTGCCGCATTAGTTAAATAGCATGTTCAAAAAACTTAAAACCCATTTTAATACACTTTCTTATTACTTACATGAGATAACTATGACAAAAAGATCATACGATGGCTTAGTTTCAATAACTATTTCTTTCTCATAAACATCACTGTTAAAGACATTAACACTTTGACTCGCTTAACTAGAGTTTCCATCGCTCTCTTATGAATTAAAATACTAGTTCTTGATTAACTAATTTTGAGGATTGAAGTACCTTTATTTTAATTTCTCAACATGCGTCTCATATGCGGCACATAAAAATGTCTTCTTCTATCCATCTCATGTTCCCTGTACAGTCTGCAAATAAAAAAAGAGTTTATTGATTGTAGCAATACAGTGCATAAAGGAGAGACTAAATGAAGACAAGCGGAGAGACTTGTGAGAGGTTGCAGTATCATGAAGTCGGTGTAATTTACTATATTGTTATTCGGATTTGGTTGATTTATGAATAAGTCTTGTTTATTGAATCAAGTTATAAATTATATAATTTATGAAAAGTTGAGTACTTATCTAGTGTGTAGTGTGGTGGATAACAACATTAGTTTTTACTTTAGTTGTGACAATCATACGTACATATACACACGTACACATAGCGTTATAAACTTAACATAAATTAAACATACATCAAACAACCGGTACGTCATCTTCTTAATTGTGTTTTCCATTATCAAGCTAGGATCACGGTGATAATCGTTAACGCGTAGTAAACATATTGACATTAGTTTAGAAAATAATTGACTTTTCATATATAATGTGAATAGATAAATTTATGAGTATGATTCAGTTAATTTCTAAATTCAATTAACACTTCATATGACAACTGCACATCAATGTAACATTAGCCAAAAGTTTTCAAGTGTAAACTAGCAGAAGAACGAAGGATCTGTATCTTGGTCTTATTGTACATTCAGATTTTTGATAATGTAATGTATGTTTTGGTCAAAAATCGTTTAAGGATCAAGTAACTAAATTTGTAAGGTGAGGTCTAGTGCTACGATGATAATAACGATTAGGTAACGGTTGCAAACCACAACACAAGGATTTGTTATGAGGAAAAGCCCTTGATCTTGTTCGGATCGCCGGCAAAAAAACCCCGGGTGATGACAATTTTCTATCACCACTTTATTATGATAAAAAATGAGGATACAAGATTTGGAGAATATGATCAGTATTACAACGAAAGCTAAGTGTGTACTGCTATAGAGAGAGTTATCTGGTGCGTGTGAAGTAACAAGTGTTCAGTTGTGACCCAGCTGATCATAAACTCATTTATAAACAAAAATAACTGCTAACTAATGTCCTATAAATCCGTCATTATCCCCACTAAACGTGTTACAACCATTTGACCTATGTGCTGAAAGAGTCTAGTAGCGAATAAATAGGTAGACCACGTCTTATAACCGTTACACCTGCTAAATACAAGACTACACATGAGAAACAATCGTTAGTAAATAATAAGTACCGAGGATCCTTGATCCTGACAGGATCTGACTAAGGATAACTGATTCAAGAGCATATGCCAGGATAACGTATCCACAGTGTCAAATTTCCGTGCCATAACAATGTAATAGTTAGCTAAACATATGCTTAACTAATTTCAAATTTTTGATAACTAAGTTTTTTTTATACAATGACCAGAAAATATGTTAAACTGCCATCCAGATTCAAATCACTCACACAATTCATAGGAAGAACTAATCGCACTTATAACGAATCTTTTCAAATATTACCAAATATTCTATTAAAGTTGACAAGATCTAAACCCTAAAAATGACAATAACCTAAATTAAATTACTGTAACTGTAAGAAATTCAAAAAAAAATGAAAGCTATAAAGTTGTAGACTATGAGATCAACATACCGGGTGTCAATAATAGGTTTGGTCGGAGTTTGTGAATCCCTGGTCAAACAAACAAGGGTTTACAGATGTGTGATGACAACTTGGCTTGAAAACGATCTTCCATGAACACAATCAAAACATCGAGAATTGAATTCGTAGGTGGAAATGATGGTTGATCCTAACCGGCGGCAGGGCTAGTCCAATGGCGACTCGAATAGAAACTAAAGGGATGAACAGAAACATCTTCAATTAGGATTTGAGTCTGCTCGATTATGGTTGGGGTATTATCATTCCGGATTGATTGTGATGTGGGTGAATCTAAAATTCCTTTCCTTGTGAGATCGTAGGCTATTGAAAGTTTTAAGTAGATTTAGATTGAAATTTCTTAAGTCATGGAGGAGAAAACATATTTTGAGTAGCTCTAGATTGAAATTTCTTTACTCTAGGGTTAATTAGGTAGAATGGAATATAGCAAAGATGATTTAACCAACGGTTAAAAATTTAGGAAGGAGGGAAACTAAAGTATGAAAATTATAGATGGGAGATTATTAAATTCAAAACGACATGTTAACTTAGAGGATTCTCATCCAACCTCATATCCCTAAATCCAAAATTACACTAACACACATTACATTTTTCTCTCATTTTCAATTAAATAATATTTTTTATACCTTTATCATTATCATTTATCTTTCTTTCACTCACAACCACTTTCAAAATATAATAAAAAATTATAGAGGGTGAACAGTATCTTTTCAAATATACAGAAAAATCACCATGTTTTCTAAAATATAAAAAGTCTTCACTCATAACACCTTAAATCACTCGACATATTATAAAAACACCCCCTAACATTATATGAGGGGTTGGATGATAATGCTCTTATATCTATAAAAGTGGGGTGAGATCCAGTATAAATAAAATTAATGTATTAAATATATAAATAAATATTTTAATTACAATTTTGAACTAAAGTAATTATGATATAATAAATAATATATTATAATAATTATTACTCTAGTTTAAAATTAGTTTTGTAATATTAATTACTCTAGTGTTAACAAAACCACTCTGGTTATTTATGCAATTCTCATGATAAAAGTTATGTGTATTTGATCCAAACCCTATAAAAGTTGACCGTTTTATATTTTAAAAAAAGTATTTTAATAAATTGTTGCAACCCTTAATAGAAACAACAAACTTGAAATTTTCGTTGGCAGGTGCAAAGCGTTATTTTAAGTCTAAATTGCCCAAAATTGACAGCCTTATTAATCAATTCGACTCAATTATTTTACACATTTAGCTTTCCTGAATTAGCGACCTTGTTAGGAGCTTTTTTCGAGTTTTGAGAAAGCCATGAGTTTTTTTTTAAACAACCCTAAGTGGTGGTACATGATACATCATGGTGGTTGTGTGTGTTTTATCAGAACTAATTACAAATCTTCCTGTTACAACTTGCACAGAAAATGATTCAAAAGATACACAAATAAAACCTATTTTTGTACCTGGGTCTTGTTTTTTCAGGTGTTGTGGGTCTAACTAACCACACTCGTACATAATTGATTGTACTTGACTATCAATAGACATGTTTAACTAGTAATAACGCCAATGATTAATAACTCTTAACTTATTTTCGTTAACTCTAGCTCAACAATAGTGACCTTATTTGATAAAAATGAACTAATTCACCAACAACGATCCTAATTAACAATAATTAGCTATCATTGGTTCTAATTGATCAGTATTACGACCACTTTACCACCATTGACCATCAACGACTAATTGACCATATATTTTTTTCTTATTATCCAATGGTAACCTTAGCCAGTTGTAGTTCAATAAGCCTAACAAATCATATTTGACCATTAATAGACATGTCTGATCTAAAGTTAACAAATCCACCATACACAATCCTGACTAACAACACCGGACATAATTATGTCAACAAAAGTAAATGCATGTCCTACGTACTTGGCTAATTCGGTTTTCGGTTATGAACGGTTAATTTCTTTTTCTTTTTCAACCACCTAGCCAAATCCATGATAAGTGAACCATGGCTATCCATAGTGATTTATGTACACGTTATGACTTATTAAGATAAATTATGACTTGTATTTTCAATATAACTAATCAAGAGCCATCGTGGCATTTAAGTCATATTAAGACAACTAGCAAAACCTACAGAAAGTTTGTGCACAGTAAAATTTGTGCTTATATAATTTATATTATATTTTATATCTGTATTGTACATACGACACTTAATTTTATAATCTCTCTCTCTCTCTATATATATATATTACCTTATAATAGATTTAGGCAAATATTCACATTCTATTTTCACTCTCTCTCAGACGCCACAATATTTATGAGGATCACCGCCGGCATACTCCCGTTTCAGGCAACACTCCGGCCTCCATTCATTGCAAGCAGTCCGTTAGACATCTGAAACGGAAACATGCTTGCTGCTTTCGTCTTTGCTGTATTTTGCTCTCTGGTCTCGATATATTTTGAGTAAGTGTCTGTTGTATAGTAGTTATCTGCATGAATCTATTTTTTTCTGTATAGTTTTGAATTCGTTTGACCTAAATGCATATATTTTCATTCTTTAGTTTGCTCATAAGGTGTTTGATGAAATGCTTATAACTAATTTTTACATACGAATTGGAGATGTGTCGTTGTTGTATAAGGTTTGTAGTGACCAAGAGGTATATTGAATGACTACTGGATTGTGCATTAAAAGTAATCAATTACCAATTACTATAGAGGGGGGAAGGGGTAGAGGACGACCTAAATTGACTTGGGATGAGAGGATTAGGCATGATCTCATAGACCTAAACCTCTCCGAGGACATGGTTGAGGATAGGAATCTTTGGAGAAGTAGAATTAAAGTTAAGGATTTTTAGGGATAAATGAATACCTTAGGGCTTATACTTAACTTATTTAGGGCACATACCATAATGGTATTCCCCCCGCATGTATTATTATTATTATTATTATTATTATTATTATTATTATTATTATTATTACTACTACTATTATTATTAGTATTATTAGTTTTGATATAACTGTTGAACTTGATCCCTTTTGTTCTGCTTCATACATATTATTATTATTAGTATTATTAGCTCTTTACATAGCTATTGAACTTTGATTTCCGTTCTTTTGCTCCACACATATGTACTTAGAGCCGAGGGTCTCTCTGGAAGCCACCTCTTTATCCCTTTGGATAGAGGTACGGTGTGCCTACATCCCACCCTCCCCAGACCCTACTTATAGCTTTGCTATCGGTGGGACTTCACTGGGTATGATTGATTGATTGATTGAATTACCAATACCGAGCAGAAACGGTCGTGCACTGGACCCAAATCGATGCAGCCCGATACCTGATTTAAGAACAACCGAAACCAGAACAACCCAACCCGAGAAATACAGATCTGGGATAAAAATACGAGTAGTTTTTTTTTTCTTTATTCCATTTTAACCGTAGTCGATTACTGAAACTGACTCTAGACAACCCTACCCGAATCGATTACCGAACCCACCCGAAACTTGAGTAACCGTATCTGTATGAATTTTTTTGGTATGACTACAAACTGCATTCTTGAGTATTTAATGTGGTATGTCTCTTTCTCTCTTATTGTTTAGTAATAGTACCCGAGTAGTATTTACTGAGCATGTTCAACACTTGGCGAGTCCAACCCAGCACAAAAGCAAACCTAAAGACCATGTGTATGTGTGTGCATGTGCATAACCTGAACACAATCTGAACCTAAAAAACACGTAACACACTGAACCCGAACCTGAACCGGAAAGGACGACCACTGCCCGTTTGAACCTAATTTTGATGACCATTGCCCCTTTGAACAAAAAAATATTTATTTACTTCACGTTTAAAAATACTTCAGTAGCATCATAACAACTTACATACTAAATTGATTTCAAAATTGAAAGGAAGAGAAATGATAATTGATAAATTCACATCAACATAAAATGACAATTTCTTCTACAAAATATATATTATCAGGTTGCAAAATATTTCAAAACGATCACGAGCTAAACTAAAACTTCATTCTACAGCTGACATTTTCTCAAAAAAATGTAAATATAAGAAAGCAACAATTTTGTTGCAAACAATAATTAATCAAAAAACGGTATCCTCTTTCTTTGCATGCTAGATTTTTCTTTTATTTAGCTGTATTTATAGTGTCTTTTATCCCGTGTTCTTAAATGATACGCATGGTTCTAAAACAGGTTTTCGACTTTCTTGGTGTTGTACGTTGTGCGGTTATGGTAGAAGTTGGTTGCTGGCTTTGTCATATAAGGTATGTGTCATGTGGTTTCAGTTAATGCCTGCGCACGTTGTTATGTTATTGTTTTTTGGTTAGTGTAGTGTCGATTTTGCCTTTGCTTGCTTCGTTTAGTAACCATGGGTGTTTTCAAACTTTAATTGTCATTTGTGGTTTCATTTGTTTATAATAGTGTCATTTCCTATCTGCGTCTACTTTTCTCTAGCTTGCTTTATTAAGTACATGTTGGGTTTTACAAACTTTTCTTTCAGAGTTCGTTTTCGTTTTGATTCGTTTATTCATAAATAATTTTCAATTCACATCTAAGTTGGCAACAACTATTGTTCGTGTGTATCAATTCCTATATGACGATCACATAGAACCATTTAGGTTTGGTTGCGTCTAATTTTCAATTAGCACTTGCTAAGATGTTGGTTGAGACTGTTGTACTTTGTAGCCACTCTCATAGTTACTAGCTGCTAAATGTATTTGCAAGCTGATAAAAGGGGATTACTAGGTATTTCAGAATCATAGTGAAATGTATGAATGCATGAGGTCGTCGTCATTCGATTGCCTTTTTTGTGTGTAACATTTTTTTATTCTGTTATTCACTAACTTATAGTCAAGTTTAATTATATAGTGCAGTTGCTAAATGCTTAAACTGGAATTACTAATTATGTCCGAAAACCCGTTTTCAGGTTTGCCAGGTGAAGGGTTCATGCCACATATCCTTGATGTTAATCTTGGGTTGTTTCAATAATATTGATGAATTTATGATGCGCATATATTTAGGGGACAAATTCTTGAAGTTTTTTTTTGGTAAGAAAAGGCATGTGTTCGGGTTCGTTTATATCCTTTCGTTAACAATATAACCGAATGTTTCACAAAGTATACGGACAAATATAACTGAAAATAGAGCCATATATAGATAGATGTTGTGTCTAAAAAGTCACTGAATACAACATGAAAATGCAGGTTTGCAAATGTGGCACTTTGCCATGCTACATTATATAATAGTTTTATTATTGTCACTATAAGGAGGGGGATAAATAAATGAAATTTCATGTAATACAAGGTTATAATGGTACTCAATATGGAATATTGCGTTCACCATTCAAGCAATTATTGCTACAAACTTTATTTAAGACTTTGGTCCAATGTTGAAAAAAGGACACATGTATATGATGAAGAGGTCACATGTAATCTTTGCTTCTTCCAAATGTATTTATTTTTCCTTCTTTATAATTCTTTTTTTTTTCTTTTTTGGATTCAAAGGTGTTAGATAACTACTATGGTGATCTTGATTATTGGTTGGCGCTTGGCCATTTTCAATCGCACCCGACAGTTAGCCCATTTCAGATTGGAGTGCATGAGGCTAAAGGTAATTATTTTAATTACTATATTCAAGTTGTCAATTTGTTAATTGTTAACACACTTTATTTGCTTTTCCATTAGGCTGCACTTTCGTTTTCAAATTTCCCATCACTGCTTGTTGATGAGCCATTGGATGCAAACCGGTTCTATGATGCAGTCAAGGTGTCAGGTCCTTGATTACTCTTCATGCTTCTCAACTTCATATGGATCTGACTACTCTCGTCGAAAAAGATACAACGGTTAATGATGTTCACATAGTTTTTGTTTCAGTTTAAGGAGGTTTATAGTTTAATAGACTTGTCTAGGCGGTTTATTAAAAGAAAATTGCATCTAAATGTTTCTTACACAATCACATAAAAACTTGAATTTCAGCTATCAAGAGAATAGTGTTTGACCATTGATTATTAAGAAGTCTGTTATGATTGCCCATATTATTTTCTACCCGTAACTTTGGGAGAAGGGGTGCTCTCCTACATTAAATGTCTTAAATATTGAAAAATGTGTATACTGCACATCAGAAACTCTTTAGTTCAACATGAGGTTTAGACATTAAATATATTTTCTTTCCTTCTTGTAATGAAAACTAAACCTACTAGTTGGTGAATAATGTTAAGAAAAATATGTCACAGTTTTTGCTTGCAATAATATCATTGTCTGCTATCATCAGCCAACCAAATCATGTTTTTCAAACTTGGTGATCTTAGTTAAACTCAAATATATGAAAAAACAGAGAATGATCAGACCAAACACACATATTCATTAGCCTATGCCATCGCTCTGGGTTGACATTAGAAAATCTAAAATAGAAACCGAAGACCAAACAAGAGATTGCTATACAAAAAATTATGTTTATTCTATTAAATTCCCCTAAGGTGTTTTCTATGCTTACATCTTACTGTTACCCAATTTTTTGTTACTGAATTATGTCGTTTAAAAATATACCTCTTTTGCAATAATATTTAAGAAATTAGTTATTTATAAAAAAGGGGGGGGGGGGATGAAAATAAATATTATTCTGTCAACCCGACTAACCTATTTTGACTCGAATTAACAAATTAACTCTTTATGACATACATGAATCCGTTACCAAACCCGATTGTGATTTTGATGTATTAAAAAAGATATTCAATCTTTTAGCAGATTTATTATGTATAATGAAGTTTTGTTATTTTTAATTGACTTGCAGCTACTGCATGTAAAACTAACTTGAGATATGTTATGGCTTTTGCCGGTCAAGTAGCTAAAGAAGTGATTTGTAGGTATGACGTCAGATACTGAAAATGTACTTTCTGGTGGAACGTATTGTTGCAAGTGTGGTGGTGTCATTTCAGGCATGGTGCAGAATGGTACACGATACCTATTATTGAGTGAAGTTGACTTGGTGATGCAGTGTTGCTGCCACTTTAAGCGATGGAGTATAGAGCAACTGAAGGTGTGGTCCTTTTTATTTGACATACAGGATTGATGAGGACCCGAACCCATATGCTGGCTCAAGAGGTTACTGTGGAAGCCATTGCTGATAAAAGTTATTTGTTTCAATCGCAAATATTTTGGATTTTTAGATAATTCAGAATGTTTAATTTGAAAGGGTATGAACATGATATTCTCATTATGTGTAAGGTATTCTCATTCTACACAAGATTGAAGAAATGGGAATGACTAACAAAGCTAAGATTCAAGTCACGTGTCAAAAAGGAAAACTTTTTATACAAATCATAGTTAGGTTGACCCAAAACATGAGAACCTTTTTATTTTGATTCATCAATACAATCTTGTGTATCTATGCATTTCCGCATCAACTACCTCAGTTACATTCGCTGATTTAAAAAAAGCTTAAATACATAATTGTGTTTAATTAACTTTTTGCTAATGATATATAATCGTTTGTATATATACATGTTGCGTCAACTACCTCGGTCACTAATTGTAAACAACATCGAATATAAATTTAACTATAGCAAATGCGGGTATCATAACAAACCGAACAACTATCGACCAAATTCTCATCGCGTCTCTGTCGCAATGCGCGGGCACTTCGACTAGTATTAAAAAATAAAAATATTAATTATATACGTTATCATCTTTATATATAGTAAATTTGTATTTTCTTTGTGAAAATTTTACACACATTACGTATTATATAACTAAAACTAAATTTTATGTTAATTTCTTAATCTAAAATATGACATTCCTTTCAATTTTTAAAATTCCCTCTCAAGTTAATTGATTTCCCACTATAATCTATCAATTTTAAGACTTATTTCCCTTCTTTCTAAACTCCCTCCAACTTAAATCATATTCCCACTAAACTCTATGACTCTATTCCTTACTGATTTTGGTTTTATTTTTAACACAAACTTGAAATATTCGATTAAGTTCTATAATCTTCTTAGATAGTTCATCCTATTTTTAACACATTTACTTGTAATTGTATTATATAATAATACTTGCTAACTGCATAAGCAAACTAAACTTACATGACACAAATGCTAAATGCACTACAAAATGTTGTCAAGAAAATATGTCATACGCAGAGTGCCAAAAAACACCTAAACTTTAGTGACACAAATGGCAAATACCACTAAAAGTGTGCCAAGAATTGGTGGCATACACAAAGTGCCATTAAAACCTAAATTTTAGTTGCAAAAATTATAAATGCCACTAATAGTGTGAGTCAAGTAAATGTGGAACACGCAAAGTGTCATTAAATTCTAAGTTTTTTGTGGCACAAATGCTAAATGTCACTAAAATTGTGTGGCAAGCAATTGTAGCATACGCAAAGTGCCACTAAAACAAAAAATAGTGGCACAAAACCTAAATGCCAAAAAAATGTGTGCCACTAAATGGCAATTTTTTAGTGAAACCATCAAAAATGAGTTAATAAGGTTGAATTCATTCATGGTACGACATCCGAGAGCAAGAAAGAAATCCAGTATCGAAATCAATCCAATAAGGATTTCTTTGTTCAAAAAGACAAACATAAACAAACTGAGAAACCTTCTTATAATGCTAGTCCTAAGTTTGCTTATATTTCAAAATCAGATGTTGTTACATCTAAAGGCAACCAAGATGTTCTTAAAACAGAAAAACCAAAATTTCAAAATTCAAAATCTAAAAATACAAGCTCAAACGTCAAATAAATTATTCCAAAGGATCCTCCGAAACAAACTTTCAAAAGAAAAGACGATACAGTTAAAAATGTTTTAGGAAACCAAAAGTTGTTGAGATTGTTGATTTGAAAGATTGTGCTGCAAAAGGTTTGAAAGTTGGAAATTTTATGTGAAAAGATTCAAATAAAAGTTATATCATTGGATCATTAAGAAAAAGGACTCATCCGATCAAGTTTGTGTTGAAAAAGAGTCATGTTTAGAAAGTTCGATAACAATGTCATATCAGTCAAATCCGAAAGTTTAGAAAATTCAACGGTTTTACATGTTAATTCTGGAAGTTCAGATATCAAGAATTCTGATCTAACGAATATGCTTCAAGATTCTGAAACTGTTGAGATTTTTGAAAATGTCAAAAGATCCAAGATCATGGGGGGGAATTATTGATGATGACTTAATGATCAAAGTTTTGAGAACCTAGTCTAAGCATTATCCGAGGGAAAGTCTGTTGAAGCATGAACGTCCACTTCTTAGGCACCAAGACCAAGCAATATCCAAGGGGGGGGGGGTGTCTGTTGTTACATAAAATGTCTATCGCTTTGGTCTTTTAGGTCAGAATAGTAGTGTTTGGAATGTTTTGTAATGTTTTGAACTCATGAGTGTACTTATACGACGAAGAAGTCTTATAGGTTGTTTGGCATTTTAGTTTAGAGTTTTTTTGTCCAATTTATACTTGTTCTATAATTGTCATATTATATTGTACTTCACTAATATTGAGATATATGAGAAATAGAGAGAATATAATGAGAAATCTTGTTGGTTTCAATCACGTTTATGGATTCCGCACCTTCACGTTTGTTAGGGTACGGAAATTTGACACTGTGGATACGTTATCCTGACATATGTTCTAGGATCAGTTATCCTTAGACAGATCCTGTCAGGATCAAGGATCCTCAGTAGTCGGTATTACTAACGATTGTTTCTCATGTGTAGGTTAATATTTGATAGGTATAACGGCTATAGGACGTGATCTACCTAATATTTCGCTACAAGGCACATACAGCACGTGGTCAAATGGCTGTAACACGTTTAGTGGGGATAATGGCGGATTTATAGGACTTCTTGTTGAGTCACAAATAACAGAGTACTGAGGATATGTTATCCTTGAAGATTTGTCTGGATCAGTTATCCTCCCGAAGAGTTCCAGAGCTATGTATAACGGCTGTAAGACCAAGTCTACCTAAACTTTCGCTACAAGACTTCTTTATGCACGTGGTCAAAGTTATGGGAGCAGCTAGTGGAGTAGTTCCTTAAAAATAGGAGCTAGTTGTTATTTTCTATTATTATTTATATTGAGTTTATGATCAATATTAGGAGACACACATAGATACACTCATAAACGGCTGCACACATTCAGAAACTCTCTCAAGAACTCTCTCCAGCAGTTCATACACACACACACTTAGATATTCTTGTATTCTTTGATCATAAACTCCACAACCTTTGTAATCACCTTTTATTATCAATATAGTCGACGGTGATAGTTTTCACCGTCCAAGGGTTTTTTGTGCCGGAGATCACGATAATCACATACTCATCGACCAAAGGTTACCTTGTTGATCCTTGACCGAAAAGATTCGACTAACGATTATTTAGTTAATCCTTGACCGAAGAGATTCGACCAAAGATTACCTTGATAAGTTTTGACCGAAGTAAGACTATCTTGGTTAAGGGTTTTTTCCCTCGTAATCACATCGCTGTGTTCATCAACAATTCATTCATATATTCATTGTTACCAATTTAGCACTATACCTCACATTACAGATTTGGATACATTATCCTTAGCAGATTTTTGTCCAAAAAAAATTGGCGCCCACCGTGGAGCAATTGGTGCTATAATCCATATTACTCCTATCAATTCCCGATTTTTTCATACCCAAATTACTATCAATGGCCTCTCAATCAACTTCTACTTCATCAACCATGCCGTCATCGGTTCCTCTCTCATCAAGGACTTTGCCACCAATACCTCCGCCAATCACGGGAGCACAACGAACTACTGCTGCTAGGAGCAAGACGCAACTACCAGTCTTCCAGAGCTCGAAAACCGTTGTTGCTGCCCCGGTGGTTAGTACTAACAGTGATGTTTCATCTATGTTTTCGTAGGTTAAAGCATACATGGAGCAGCAGAACAAGACCAACCAGAGGATCCTCCGTGAGATAGAAGATCTCAAGAAGAACAAGAGGCCAGCAGAGGATCTCACCCCCTGATGCCCAGGATGCTGGATTTCACCAGTCCAGAATCCATGGCTCAGTTCTCACAAGGATCATCTATCCTTCAACAGGGGTCCGTGGGTCAGTAGGCTCAAGGATCCTCGCTATTTCAGTCGGGATCATCTATCCTTCAACAGAGGTCCATGGGTCAACAGGCTCAAGGATTCTCGTTAGATCAGCCAATGTCATCTACCTTCCCACAAGGATCCATGACCCAGCATAATCAAGGATCCTCATATTATCGACAAGGATCAACCATCCTTCCACCAGGATCCACTGGGGCATATCCTCAAGGATCCTATAGTTCTCAATCTCAAGGATCCTTCTTTCAAAATCAAGGTCCTCAGGAATCCAACATCAACGATCCTCCGAAGTCCACGAAGGAGACATAATCCCCATGCAGACCATAGCATCTGGAGGACCAACTCCTATCGCTGACTCTTCTTATCCCAGATATTCTTCCGAGATTCCAGCCTTCACTCAGCAAACATGTAACTTGTCTGATCCTTTATCCTTTGATGCTAACCGTGGTCAGGTATCAACCAAGCTATGGCCAAGGAACTACAAAAACTCAAGGATATGATATCCAGTGTTCTTGGGGTCATAAGACCGATCCCCGAGATACCTGAAGGAAGGCACAAACTATCCAGATTTGCTCCACCTATATGCGATGCTGAAATCCCGAAGCTATTCCAAACTCCCAATACGAAGACTTACGACGGGACCACTGATCCTGAAGAACATGTGGCCCAGTATAGAGAGAGGATGGAAATCAACCCTGTTCCTGAAAGACTCAAGGAAGCATGCTTGTGCAAGGGCTTTGGATCCACACTAATGGGAGCTGCATTAAAATGGTTGCTAAGTCTTCCTCCCTTTTCAATTACTTCTTTCTCTCACTTGGTTAATTTATTTAATAATCAATTTTCCTGTAGTCGGAAATTTGAAATGTTAACCAGTGATTTATATCGTGTTATCCAGCCTAGTGATGAGTCCCTTAGGGACTTCGTTACCAGGTTCGGCAAGGAAGCTCTAGAAATCCCAAATCTTGATATGACTACTGCTGTAGAAGCATTCAAGATGGGAATTCAGAAGAGCTCCCCCTTTTATGATGATTTAGTGATGACTCCTTGCAGGACATTAGATGAAGTCAGAAGCAGGGCATTGAGATACATCCGATTGGAAGAAGACAGAAGGATCCAGGATCGTCTTGAGGGAAAAACAAAACAAGAAACCCCCGAAAAGAATAAAGGATCCTGGAACAGGAACAACAATTCGAAGCCGTATGCCAAGTTCAACAATCAGAACGTACGGGCAGTTGAAGAGGGAGATGACGATGAAGACTATCCTTGCATCTCCTATTATTGTTTCTCTGTGGACACTCATGGCTTGATCTGTGCCATGAAGGATTTGGGAGAAAAAGCGAGGTGGCCACGAAAGAATGAGAAGGTTGTCGGCTTCAAAGACAAATCTAAGTGGTGCGCTTTCCACGAAGATTTTGGCCACGCAACAGACGAGTGCATCGGCTTAAGGAGGGAAATTGGTTACCTCCTGGGCAAGGGTCACTTTAAAGAAATCTTGGGAAGGAAAAAATCCAAGATCTAGGATCCTGAAGACCTTCCACAGAAAGCGACACCACCACCGCCAGATGCTCATGTGATCAACTTTGTCTCCAGAGACTACGAACTATTTCAAGATTCTTGTACCATCAAAGAAAATCCCGTAGAGGGGTTCGAATTGGATGATGAAAGAAGACCGCTTATACCTATTACACGAGTGACTGATCAGAGAATGTTTTTCAATTCAAGGATCCAGGATCCTCATCAGGACAAGCTGGATGTGCGAACGGTCAATTTCATCTCCGGAGGGTCAGACATATGTGGAACTTCTTTCTCTGCAACAAAAAGACTCGCCAAAGAGATAAAGATGGATAACAGAGATCGACCAATAGTGTCAACCACCTTGACAACAGACAGGAGAATCTTCTTCGATGAAGAAGACAAGCTGAACATTCAGGATCCTCATCATGACGGTTTGATTATTACTTTATTTATTTCTAACCATTATGTACGCAGGATCCTAGTTGACGGTGGCAGCTCGGTCAACATTATCCAACATGATGTCCTCAAGAAGATGAACATTCCAGATTCAAAGTTCATTCCTATAACATCAGTGCTAGTCGGTTTCAGTGGTGAAACCAAGAAGACATTGGGGGACATCAACCAACCAATCTATATCGAAGGGTTAAATTCATATAAAAAATTTTGTATTATTGATAACCTTTCCTGTTGCAATGTTATTTTAGGTAGGCTCTGGCTCCATGGAATGAAGGCAGTAGCCTCAACTTATCACCAATGCATCAAGCTACCTACTCCTTGGGGAGTTGTGAAGATAGTGGGTGATCAAGCGGAGGCCAGAAACTACTATTCTTCATCAATAAAGCCAACAGCCAAACAGACTATAGCATAGCAACTACAACAACATCCTAGGGACGTGCTGGAAGCTCGGGAAAAAGACCTTAAAGAAATATCATTGGACCCCGACTATCCAGAGATAAAGGTGTTCCTAGAATCCAGTATCCCAAGTAAGATTGAGGAGGATTTAGTATCCTTCTTAGGGCGAAGAAGATCTACTTTTGCCTTCAAGCACTCGGACATGACAGGTATTTCAAAAGAGGTAATCACTCATAAACTCGGCCTTGATTTATCTGTTAAACCCATCCATCAGAAGCGAAGGAAATTTGCTCCTGAGAGAAACAAAATCATACAAGAAGAAGTTGAAAAACTTTTTAAGGTCGGTATGATTAGAGAGGTCCAGTATCCTCGATGGCTAGCTAATGTGGTTGTTGTTTCAAAAAAGAATGGAAAGTGGAGGGTGTGTGTCGATTTTACCGATTTAAACAAGGCATGCCCCAATGAGCCTTTCCCATTACCACATATAGATTCCATGGTGGATGCAACGGCAGAACATGAAATGCTTACCTTTATGGATGCTTCCTCTGGATTTCAAAAAATTCAAATGGAACCATCTGACCAAGAGGATACAGCATTCATGACTCCTACCGGCATATACTGTTATACTGCTATGCCGTTTGGACTAAGAAATGCAGGGGCAACATACCAAAGACTAGTCAACATGATGTTCAAGGATCAGTTGGGTAAGACTATGGAGGTCTACATAGATGATATGGTAGTGAAGTCAAAGAAAGCTGAGGATCACCTTAGAGACCTCGAGGAAGCATTTAATATCCTCGACCAATATAACATGAAATTGAATCCGTTAAAATTCCACTTTGGTGTTAAGGCTGGAAAATTTCTGGGATATATGGTGACTAAAAGAGGAATTGAAGCAAGCCCCGAGCAGATTGAAGCCATCCTCAATTTGAAATCTCCTACAAATGCAAAGGATGTCCAAAGGCTCACGGGAAGAATAGCTGCTCTCAATAGGTTTATCTCAAGGTCCTCCGAGAAGTGCAAGGACTTCTACGACATCCTCAGGAAGAATAAGAAGTTTGAATGGACGGAAAAGCATGAGGCCGCGCTTACAGCCTTAAAGGATGACTTATCCTCAGCTCCAGCTCTAATGAAGTCTGTGGATGGAGAATCCTTATATCTGTATTTAGCTGTCTCAGGAAATGCAGTAAGTGCCGTCTTGGTAAAGGATCATGAAGGTGAACAACATCCAGTTTACTATGTAAGTAAAAGTCTCCTAGATGCAGAATCCAGGTATTCTCATTTAGAAAAATTAATCCTTGCACTCATTATGGCTTCTACTAAGTTAAGACATTATTTTGAAACTCATCCTATTATTTTGAGAACTAATTATCCTGTGAAGAATGTTCTTAGAAAACCAGAATTATCAGGAAGAATGGTCAAATGAGCTGTGAAATTAAGTGCATTTTATATCCAATACGAGCCAAGAACAGCAATCAAATCTCAAGCACTAGCGGACTTTGTGGCTGATTTCACTAGTGACCTACAAAAAGAAGCTGACTTGGAGGTCCAACAACTAGAGAAGACTAAAGATCCTTGATCCTTGGATCCTCTTCAAAGATGGAGCATCCAACGTAAGAGGAACAGGATTAGGGATCCTACTGAAATCGCCACAAGGGGACATATTACCCCAGTCTATAGCCTGTGAGTTTCAAGCAACAAACAATGAAGACGAATATGAGGCTTTGATCGCAGGTTTGCAATTAGCTAAGTGCATGAGGATCAGGTATCTTCAAGTATATGTAGATTCATTATTGATTGCTAACCACTTTAATGGCTCATATGCTGTTAAAGGAGAAAAACTAATCAAATACTAAGATGTTTTGAAGGAATTGGCAAAATCCTTCGAATTATTTAGCATTGTACAGGTACCAAGAGAAGAAAATGCCGGGGCAGACGCTTTGGCAAATTTAGCCTCATCCTTGAAAATTCCCGAAGATACGAAGATCCCAATCATTCATATTCTCTCACCAGCAATAGGAGAACAAGAAGTTGGGGAAATAACAAATGACAAAAAAATTGTACTCTGGGATCCATTATCCTCAAATAATCGAGAATCATGGATCCTTCCAATCAAGAGGCACATCCAAACAGGAGAGATTCTAGCAACAGAGAATCCCAAATCCTTCAAACTCAAGGTATCACAGTACATTTTATTAGATGATATGCTATATAGGAAATCTCTTGCAGGTCCATACTTGAGGTGCATCGAGGATCCTGAAATTCAAGAGGTGCTCAAAGATTTTCATGAAGGTGACTGTGGTAATTACACCGGAGGTAGAGCCCTATTTTCCAGGATTCTGAGATCAGGATACTTCTGGCCAACAATGAAGAGAGATGCAATTGAATATTCAAAGAAATGCGATGCTTGTCAAAGACATGCAAACATCCTCCACCAGCCAGCAGAGCCTATGTATCCTATATCCTCTTCGTGGCCCTTCATGAAATGGGGTATGGATATCGTAGGCAAACTACCTAAGGCACCAGGAGGAAGAGTATTCATGCTTGCAATGACAGACTACTTTTCAAAATGGATAGAAGCAGAAGCTTTTGTTCAAGTGCATGAAAAAGAGGTGATATCCTTCATTAAAAGAAATATTATTACTAGATTCGGTATCCCATCGGAAATTATTTGTGACAATGGTTCCCAGTTTATCGGGAAAAGAACCACTAACTTTTTATGACAGTTGGGGTATTAAGATGATAACTTCTACTCCAGTACATCCTCAAGCTAACAGTCAGGCGGAATCTAGCAACAAAATTATCATCAATAATCTGAAGAAGAAACTAGGATCCAATAAGGGAAAATAGGCTGAAGAACTTCCTTATGTTCTTTGGGCAGACATGACAACTCCAAAGAATGCAACAGGCCAAACACCCTTCTCATTGGTGTTTGGATCAGAAGCACTGATTCCCACAGAAATGGTGATTCCTACGGCAAGAACAAGCATCCGTGATCCTGAAGCCAATGAAGAAATCCTTCTTGAAGACTTGGATACTATAAAGAACTCAGAGACCTAGCAAAGATCAGAATGGCAACTTATCAACAAAGGGTTGTTAGGGCCTACAACAAGAATATCTGAATTAGAAGATTTCAAAAAGGGGATCTAGTATTGAGGAAAGCCTTCCAAAACACAACAAATCCGGCTGATGGGAAGCTAGCGCCCAAATGGGAAGGACCTTATCTGATTGAGTCGGAAGCAGGAAAGGGGGCATATCATTTGCTCACAATGGAAGGCAATAGACTACCAAAAGCATGGAATGCTATCCACCTCAAGAAGTACTTTTTCTAATCAGGATCCAGTATCCCGAGTGGATATATTATCCTTAACGGATCAAGGATCCTAAAATTGGTAATATATATCTGATTACTTATTCATTTTTATATTCTTGTTATTTTGAGGATAATATATTCTTAACATTTATCTTTTCCAAGTTTTTAAGTAACAATGCATATTTCAATGAGATGTTCAATTTCTAAGAGGTTGGCCACCTCTCCTTTACATATAAGGTACTTTACTACTTCCCTTGGCCTTGCCCACGATTGGATATGACCCCCGATGGTCATATCCCCTAAGGTTTAAAGGTTTTCACCTTTCTTACGATCGCCAGTTGCGCACACTATCCGATGTATAGTCCGGGGCAGTGGGACCAGTACACGCTTAGTGGCTGACAATTTCGTTGTTTCCGGCTATATGGAGGATCCTACGATTTATGGTAGACGTACCATACCACCGGTTTATAACGTTTTCACGTTATCTCACGTTTGGGCTAAATCCCGGTTTGGGCGAGTCCTCAGTTAACATCCGTATCTTTGGGCCAGTCCCCAGTTTGGGCTTGTCCCCATTATTTGGGCTTGTCCCCAGTTTATCACCAGTTCACGGGCTTGTCCCCATATTACACGGGCTTGTCCCCAGTTGCACGGGCTTGTCCCCAGTATATTATTTGGGCTTGTCCCCAGCTTAATGGGTTTAATCCCAGATAATATCATAAGTTATTTGAATCAGGTATCATAAATCAGATTCTGAGGATCACCGAAGGATCAATACTTATGGATTCAAAATCCTTTAATTCAGTTTTATAAGGATTGCAAAATGATCAATACTTATGGTAACTTAGGTCTAACCAGACCTTACGGTATGAATTCTGTTTATCGGTTTACACTTATTTGATTTCAGTTTATATCTTCATAGATATAAGGATTCATAATTCTCAATCTATTTTTATGAGGATTTAAGATCATGATTTATTTTGCAAGGATATTTTATCCTAAAAACTTTTTACTAAAGAATATTTCTCAAAACTTTCAACAAGTCTAAAGCTATATCAAACAAACTTTCAAAATAACAAATAACAAGCGAATAGTTAAAAATTTTCAGTTATTATTAAACATAAGTCACCTGGGCTTAACTAGAAGTTTTAACCCGGACTTCATCGTTCAAAATATAGACCATCTATCCTGGTTAAACATGTGTTACTAGATGTTCATGATTTGCAAGAAGAATAAGAGGTTTCGAATATATAGCTTGAAGGGAAGTTCTCAAACTCTATAGATATATGATAATTATATCTAGCTTGTCAAATCTCATGTGTTTTTGCAGGAAGTCTGAATTCAAAGGAAAAATGACAACTGTTATCTTATCACAACCGCCATTTTAGGGGAAATTGTTAGTGCACGGAAATTTGACACTGTGGATACGTTATCCTGACATATGTTCTAGGATCAGTTATCCTTAGACAGATCCTGTCAGGATCAAGGATCCTCAGTAGTCGGTATTACTAACGATTGTTTCTCATGTGTAGGTTAATATTTGATAGGTATAACGGCTATAGGACGTGATCTACCTAATATTTCGCTGCAAGGCACCTACAGCACGTGGTCAAATGGCTGTAACACGTTTAGTGGGGATAATGGAGGATTTATAGGACTTCTTGTTGAGTCACAAATAACTGAGTATTGAGGATATGTTATCCTTGAAGATTTGTCTGGATCAGTTATCCTCCCGAAGAGTTCCAGAGCTATGTATAACGGCTGTATGACCAAGTCTACCTAAACTTTCGCTACAAGACTTCTTTATGCACGTGGTCAAAGTTATGGGAGCAGCTAGTGGAGTAGTTCCTTAAAAATAGGAGCTAGTTGTTATTTTCTTTTATTATTTATATTGAGTTTATGATCAATATTAGGAGACACACATAGATACACTCATAAACGGCTGCACACATTCAGATACCCTCTCAAGAACTCTCTCCAGCAGTTCATACACACACACACTTAGATATTCTTGTATTCTTTGATCATAAACTCCACAACCTTTGTAATCACCTTTTATTATCAATATAGTCGACGGTGATAGTTTTCACCGTCCGGGGTTTTTTGTGTCGGAGATCACGATAATCACATACTCATCGACCAAAAGTTACCTTGTTGATCCTTGACCGAAAATATTCGACCAACGATTATTTAGTTAATCCTTGACCGAAGAGATTCGACCAAAGATTACCTTGATAAGTTTTGACCGAAGTAAGACTATCTTGGTTAAGGGCTTTTTCCCTCGTAATCACATCGTTGTGTTCATCAACAATTCATTCATATATTCATTGTTACCAATTTAGCACTATACCTCACATTACAGATTTGGATACATTATCCTTAGCAGATTTTTGTCCAAAACAACGTTGATTCTAGATATCGATCTACGTCTTGTTCACGTCACGAACCGTTTCCTACAGAAATCAAAAAGGTAAACATAAAGGGATGGTAAATCGAGAATTTGAAATTATGTAGAGTTTTATAAGTCTACCATGAAAGGCCTTAAGTCAAAGACGACTTTGAATATTGATGAAGATTAAGGTGATGTTTGTTTTTTTTAAGTTAAAATGTCTACAGTCTACGAACCACATCTACAAACATTTATAACAACAGAGTTGGACCAGACCCCTGCAGTCTACAAGAAGAATATTGTTTGTTTTTAGCGTCTAGATACTGCTAACAGTTGAACTATTATGCAAACTAATCAATTTCTATAAATATTCAACAAATCAGTTTCCACAAAAATGCAGTAACAATTAAACTATTGTGCAAACTAATAATTGAACAAAAAACCTTAAACAAATCAATTATGCAAAAAACTAATAAGAATTTTTACAACAAAATCAATAATAATTGAACTGCTATGCAAACTAATCAATTTATACAAACATCAACATACTTGGAGGTGTGGGGTGGCTGACGGAGGCGTAGGGTGGACAAGGGTAGGCATGGGGTGGTCGGAGATGGTGTATGGTGGCCGGTGGTGGGTAGGTGTGTTACGATTTTCTCTATAGAACTTACAAATACTAACTCTAGTTTATTTTCGCTTCTAACATAAATTTAGTTCGTAACATGGTGTTGGCCAGCGGAGATGTAGAGTACCTGATGGAGGGCAGGTACCGGCAGGGCGGAGGGAAGCGAGTGACTAGAGGAGGAGTAGGATGGCTGGTGGAGGGCACAACTGAGGCACTATAGGAGTAGCAGAGTAGTGACAGTGGAGAGAGGAGTAGCAGAGTAGTGACAGTGGAGAGAGTGGTGGAGGAGCTAGGGTTTGAAGGAAATAAAAGATATGTTCAATGTCTTAGGTTTTAAGTCTTAGAAGAGGTTAGAAGATCTTAAAATGGTCCATGCCTGTTTCAAGAAGAGGGCACACATAAATTTTTTAATGAAATGTCTTCAGAAAATTAAATACACTGCAAACTGAAGCGTCTGTACAGCGCAGACAAAAGAGGTCAGGAAGAGTTTTTCTGAAAAAATAAACACCCCCTAAGATGTAGGGTTCATCTAGAAAGAGGATGCTAGTCGATGGGAGTGATTGATGAGCGAGAATGAGATGTCTTTTAGTAGAAGACACTAGGCTAGAGACTAGAGTATAAAGAAGAATGTGAAATATACAACCTAAATCCACTTTAAAAAAGTCAGGATTTGAGGCTGTTGAAAAACTGTTTTTTAACCCTTTCAAAAAGTTAAAATAAAAAGATTTTTATGATTACTAAACGCATTTTAAATTTGTATGAAATTTGGAAGTTGTAAACATGTATAGAAAAGTGCTTTTGTATGCGTTGTACTTACACTTTTTATTTAATGAACATAATATTGTAATGTATAAAATTATATCCCTTTTGGGTTCAAAACAAATTATGCAATAGAACCTTTTAGATTTTCACAAGGTTTAAAACAAATCAAGCCATAAAATCTTTCAATGATAATAATTTATTAACATAAAAAGTCTTCCCTTAACGAACATGACCTGCGTGTTTAGATTTGAGATCTTGATGTTATGTTGGGATCTCGAAGAAAGTGTCATGTTTCTTTTATGAAAACTTGAATGAGAAAAGCGATGAACACTTGATGAAAAGAGTTGGATGGTTATTGTGTAAATTTAAATAAAAAATTAGTCAGAACACTAAATAAAAATGTTAAAAGGATTATTTTGTTGAAAAACAATACATGTCTTTGCCTGTGTTTGAAATCGAAGACCTTCAATGTGTTATATTTATGTGAAAACCAAATGCACCATGAAACCATTTTTGTTTTGGTTTTATTTAAATTTTTGACTTGTTAGGCTTTAGAAACAGAAATAAACTAGTTAGTATTTGTAAATTCGGATCATAAAGTTTTAAAGCATTCTTAATCTATTCTTCATCTCCACATATAAAATTATAGTAAAAAGCATTACTTTTTTTCTCATATTTCAGTTAAATGATACTTTTTATACCTTTTATTATTACATTGTTTCTCTCTTTCACTCATAGTCACTTTTAAAATATTAAAACATTATGGAGGATGAAAAATGTTTCTCTAAATTTAATCATGAACATTAATATTTTCTCTCTATTCCACTCACAGCCACTACACTTTAAAAAACAGAGAACAAAATCACATATTATGAAGAATCCATTGTAAATGCTCTTAGTTGTTCTCCTATATCTTTTCTATTTCAATGCGGTATTTTTAGCTATTTTAGGTTAGATTATGTGCTACTTTTAATCATTGTTGTAAATTTTAAAAAGTTGCCCATTTGGTTATTTCTTCTAAAGTTAACCACAATAACACTATAAAAGCTGCCCATTTGGTTATTTCTTTTAAAACTTAACCACAATAACTCTAAGTCCTAGGGGTATACCATAACACCCAAGGCGTTAAATCGGAGTTGAAAAGGTTAAATGAATGGCATACCACTCCTTTCATGGGTTAAGTTGTGATATTGTTAATTTTTAAACCCAAGACTCGACACATTTTAGTTTTCAATGTGATTTGAAACCTCTTTTAATCAATGAAATTTTGGATGCATGCCTATGTTTTAATCATGTTACTAGTCATTGATACGAAATTTATATCATAATTACTATGCATGCATATTTGCGAGTCATGATGAATCAAAAATCGTTACCTCACGTCGTTACTTATATCACGGTACGTATTTAAAGAGTTTGGAAAGTCGTATAATCTAACTCGATATTTGGAGTCTTTAATAAGTTATATATATGTATTTTTCCTATACATAGTAAGTTGTATCATAAGTGTGCTTCTTTCATTTTATAACCCAATAAATTGTTACATGGACCTTAAACATGTAACTAGCTTAAGTATTATATCTAACTAATTATTTTAGAAAATGCTCATACCCATATCTAAAATATACAAAATAATCTAATCCAGCATCCCCCCCCCCCCCCCCGCCACATACACACACAAAAAACCGTCCAAACCCACCCAATTCCCTTTCCCAAGTTTTTCAATTTTTATAAATTCTAAGTTAGCCCCTCCAATTCTTATTATTTATAGGAGACTATAATCTCATCTTTTTCTTTTGTACAATTCTTATTCCTCTTTGCAATTTAAAGAATACATTGTATATCTTTCTCTTATCTCCTTTTCATTTTTCTTGTTATTACTATTAATTTTTTTTGTCAAATAGTAAGGTAATCAAATTGTGTGTAACACTAATTGTACTATCTTTAAGATTTATTTTATTCTTGTTAATTTTATTTATTTGCATGGTTGCAAAACCATCATATATATCCATGTCAAGAACCTCACATAATCTATACACCATGGTGTGTGTTGTGGAGGAGACAAAGAACAAAAGGTTGAAAGATGATCTTCAATGACTACATTAGTTCTTACATATCTTGTAACTTTATGTTTTAATTTTATTTAATAAACATACAGGTCTGATGATACATCTTCTTTATATGATGTATTCAACTCTCCATCAATGACTTATGATTTATTTTCATCAAAAATCATTTCAAAATGCCAACGATATTACTAATTGTAATGAATCAGAATTAACAGAATTCTTGTCCAACAAAGGTTGAGCCATAACCTTGTCATAAAAGTTTGAAATGGTGCAAGACCAAATCCTGTGACTAATTTCATTGAGTTGTGGTTCTATTGACGTTTTATTTTCATTTTAATTCATCTGTATGACTGGTCAAATTAAAATATGTGCGTTGATTTGTACCCTTTTAGAAAAATGGCTATTTTAGCCAATCTCGGGTCCGCCCTGACCAAAATTTCTAAATGAAAATTGCTCCTAACATATTGCTTTAGTTAACTGGAGTTTTTACAAATTTTGGGAATTGTTTCATATTTTTTTAATAATTTATCAATTCTGTGGCAGCAAGCTGTTCGTTTTCATCTTCCTTTTTCCCTTTTTCAAGTAAGTTATCATATCATCGTACTATTATAATCCTTCGTTAATTATTTGTCAAACACAAACCAAAACTAGCCTTATTACTTTTATTTTGGACATTCACACGCTTAACCAAGATCTTAATCTTTTAACCCATCAAATTCAAGGTGAGTTTACATACCTTTTTTTTATCTTTTACATATATTGGGGGTAGCATGTATACTTTATTCACATTTACTCATGTTTTTTACCTCATCTTTTCATAAACAATGCAATATATGTTTATGTGTGATTATTGCATGCTTTATGACTATGCTCTATGTGCTTAAGTGTTTATTTTATTGTTTGGTAGGTTGGCCTTTCCTCATCTATCCTCATCTTGTATGATTATACATTTACCCAAGTGAGTTGATTTTGTATAAATAGGAAGGGGACCACATCTATTTAATTCTTTACATATTCATAAGATTTGTAATACTAATCATTTACATAAGAATTGTGATTTTATCTATCTGCATGTATAAAACCTAAACTTATCTATTCTCATCAACATTCGTGTTGAAAAACTCTATTTTTATATATGCTACAGGTTCAAGTATTTAAGGTAATCAAGATCGAAGACATTAAGTATGGCCTTAAGATATTTACTCGAAATTATTATGTATGATTTATATTTGGTTAAATTGTTTGTAAAGGTGTACATGATTTAATGTTAATGAAGCAAATAATTATTGTCTCTTTAATTAGTGTCTTTTGAGCTACTGCTCGATCTACGCCCCCGACATGTTCCACCCTATTTGGCCAGGGTGTGACATAAGGGACGTTAAATGCAAGATGGGTTAAAATGTTAATGGGCTTTAAATCCTCTACACATACACTCACACAATAATTTAAAAGTCAATTTTACATTGAATAAAGAAAGGTAAGGGGGTTAAACAATTTTCTTAGGATGAGGCGGAGTGAAATAGGGTAAAGTAGGTAATGTGGTGTGTACGTGAAGTTAAGAAGCGTGAATATATAATCTATGGCCTAAGCTGACAACACTTACAATAGATTTAGCAATCATCAATAAACTGTGTTAGTCAATTGCCCGATCTATTAACAACTTGGTATAAAATTTGGAATTCCATTGATTACATGAAGTTTATATCATTATATAGCCGACACGTATTTCACATTTGTTTTATGAACATTTGAAATTTATAAAACATCAATGAATACAATAAAAAAAAGCTAGCCGGGAAAAAATAAATGTACAAGAGGTTTTGTAACTACCTAACATTTTTTAACTTCCAGTTGCCATTAATAAACCACAAAAACGAATAATTAATCATAGCCTAATTAATTATTTGATGAATTCCGTGTGATGATAAACCATGAAAGACCCACAAGGCCACAACTCCCATGTGGGCCATCACACCTTAACCTGTGAAACCAGTTTATAGTTTAATAGGGTCGGTTCCCGGTATATCATATGGTGTTAATCGGGTTCTAGCCCGGGCCGGGTCCAACAACGGTTTTAAAGGAAGACCTGCAAAACCTTTTCTATTTCAAGTCAATTATAAAAACTAGTTAATTTATTGTTTTATTTTGTTATTTTGTTTATGACTTGATTTATCTTACTAGTTTGAATTTGGTTTTTTTTGACAAGTTATATGAACTATTATCATTCATTGTTGGTATCTTGAGTAAATATTAAACAAACACAATAGAAAGAACTGAAATAGGCTTTTTATTATTAATCTCTTTGGTGAGAACAGTACATAAAAAAGATAAACTCAACTAACTTAAATAGCCAGGAATACAACGAAAACAATCATAAAAATAGGAAACTACCTGTTAGACTAGGTGACTAAAACAACCAACCTTGACTGACTTATTAAACATGAAAATAGGAAATTTAAATGGAAACCAAAGAGTTACATGCATACATGTGATGGCTGTTCCAAAAAACCCGTTAACTTTGAATCACATTATTCAAAGTCTATAACTCCCATCTTGTGCCTAAACAAAATGAACTTGTCTTTAGCTAATCAGCAACTTAATTGTGTGTACTGCAATATTCCATACTCAGTTGCTTCATAATAACCATGTCCCTAATGTAGTGATACTTCAGTTCAATGTGCTTCGATCTACTGTGTATAACCGGGTTCTTTGATAAAATTATGGCTGAATTGTTGTCACAAAAAAATCACAGTAGGTTCTTTTTGTTTGAACCCAAGATCTTCCAAAATTCTTCGAATCCAAACCGCTTTACTTGCAGCTTCTGACGTTGAGATGTATTCTGCTTCAGTACTCATCAAGGCAACCTGGTTTTGCTTCTTTGATATCCATGATCAACACTTTTTCTATCAACTGCCCATTCAGAGTCATTGTCACTGTAGACAACAAGATTAATTCCAGCAGCTCGATTATACTATATGCCAAACTTTGGAGTTGTTGCAATGTAACAAAGAATCCTCCTTGCTGCTCCAAGATGTATCTTGGATGGTGTCTGCATAAAACTGGAAACAAGACTCACAACATATGAAATGTCAGGCCTAGAGTGAGTTAAGTAAATGAGTCCCCCATCCAAGCTTCGAAACCCTTCTTCATTCACTTTATTAGCTTCATCATTCAGACTAAGCTTCTCATTGCTCTTCATGGATGTAAATTCTTCTTTACAGTTCTTTAGCCCAAATCTGCTGATGAGGGTGTTGGCATATTTTTCTTGATACAAGAGAATACCAGTGCTGGTTTGCTTTACTTCAAGGCACATAAAATACTTGAGTTCCCCCATATCATTCATTTCAATTGTCTCCATCATCCCATATTTCAATGGTTTGCTACAAGTCGAGCTTTGTGTTTCAGAATCTCACCATCAGGTCCACGCTTGGTTTTATGGAGCCATTTTAAACTGACAACATTTTTTTCCAGGTGGTAGAGAGACAAGCTGCCAGGTCTTATTCTTTTTAATGGCCTCAAGTTAAGCAACTATCGCATCCTGCCAAACTTGTGATTTAGCAGCTTGAGAATATGAAATGGGGTATGCCACAGTTAAAGAAAACTGAAAATTAAGTGTCTCCATTTTCATCAGATAGCCCTTAATTACCAGAAATATAACCTTTCATCCAGGTAGGCGTTTTCAAGGTTCTCTTGGGTGGACCGACTTGAACTTGGTGAGTAGAATTTTGTGGGTTAACTTGTGGATTTAATGTAAAGTTGGTTGAAATATTAGGCTGATCAATGGTGCGGCCGATTGAAGGTGATATGTCTGGGAACAAAGGCTCATTTGAGGAGGAATAGGTTATAGAGTTTGACCCTAGGTCATGGGAAGATGAGCTAGGTGCAGAGGATGGGCTTGATGTCAAGTTATTGTCACCACTTTCTTGTGACACTACATCAGCTTCAACAGTTGGGAAGGGGTCTACCCAAACTTCATTAACTTTTTTCTTTATTGTCCCACACCTTTATGGTATCCTCAAGAAATATCACATCTCTTTTAACCAAAAACTTTTTTGTATTTGGGTTGTAGAGACGATATCCACTACTTTGAGAAGAATACCCGATAAAAATATTTTTTTCAGACTTATTATCGAGTTTTCTTATGAGTTTTGAGGGTATAAGACCATATGCTACACAACCGAAAATTCTTAGGTGAGAGATAGAAGGTTTTGTGCCGGTCCAAGCTTCCATGGGTTGCGATTCACAAGATTCTTGGTGGGTGATATGTTAATGATGTAGATGGCCATGGCCACTGCTTCGGCCCATGGATAATTTGGCAAATCCTTTTCTTGAAGCATGCTGCGAGCCAGGTTCATCACAAGACAGTTCTTACGTTCCAACCCCGTTGTGTTGGGGGTGTATGGAACTGTTAACTCTCTTTTAATTCCCGCCTCTAGGCAGTATGTGTCAAACTGTTGCGACCAAAACTCCCCCCCCCCCCCCCCGGTTCAGATCTGAGAGTTTTGATAACACAACTTGCTTCTTTTCAACATGAACTTTAAAATATTTAAACTTCAGAAAATCTTCATCTTTATTAGCCAGAAAATATACCCAACGCATTCGGGTTAGATCATCTATGAAAATCAAGCATTAAGGACTTTTACCTAGACTTAGTACATGCATGGGCCCGCATAAATCAGTGTGTACCAACTCTAATTTGGTTTGAGCTTTCCAAGATGTTCAAGCAAAAGATTCACCGACATGTTTTCCTTTAATACAAGCTTCACATGAGAATGAGTTGTAAATTTTGGGAAGACCCAGTACCATCCCTTTTTCATGCAACCTTTTTAGGCCATCATGGTGTAGGTGAGCAAACCTACAATGACATTTGGGATGTGTTATTCATACACCCTTTATAGGGTGTATGTAGAGATAAGATGTGTGTTAAAAGGGTGTGCGAATATCCAAAAAGGGTGTGTAAATTGCATCGTGGGGTATGGAGTGAGAAAATGACAAAATATTAATTGCATCATATATAAACATATTATTGTTAGACATGTGAACTTGGAGAAAAGTCTTCTTAGTCTGCTTATGAATAACAGTGCATTCATCATCATCAAAGATCACTTTGTATCCCTTCCTCATGAGTTGGCCAACACTCAATAAATTATATTCAAGCTTTGGAGCATATTACACTTGCTCCAAAAGTTTAAACGAGTCTTCACCGGTTTTGACCTTCACGGTCCCTTTGCCTTCAACCTTCAATCTTTTCTTGTCTCCCAAACGAACCCCAGGCTTGAAGATTTCATCAAGAGTAGCAAAACTACTTCTCTTTCCTTTGATATGATTAGAGCACCCCGAATCAATGAACCATAAATGATTATGATTACCATAAAGGTTGGGATCTTCTTTGAGCATGAATTCATCATCATCAATAGTTGCCATGAACAAACATTGTTCTTGTTCTTCGGTTTCTGGTTCCTTCTTCTCATTTTCTTCGGCTACATTTGCTTGATTATCATCGTTGTACCAGCAATCTTTTTTAAAATGTCCAAATTTCTTGCAGTAGTGGCATTGTGGAACTTTGGATTTGTCAAGTTGTAAGGCCCCGGTCGCGGTAGCCCCTACTTTAGCGTCGGATGTACTCATAAACACAGTTCTACAAATCAGAGTTTATTAAAACTTTTGGCGGAAACGTTAACTTCAATAATTCATTACAAGACGTTCGATCTTTCTTTTTAAAACATAACATAAAACATCATAATTAAAAAATCTTTTCTTTCATCTTCAGATGCCAACCATTCACTCCATGCCATGTGTCATCCTCATGCTAGCTTATTAAACATATTTACTTGCGTGCATACTAAAAGTCAGCTACGCTGAGTGAGTTCTAGTTAATCAAGCAACTTACCATACAACCATTACATGCATTATATACGTATCCGAATACACATAGTCCACTATCTAACTTGCTCACCTTACCGCTTACCACTTACCTGTCACTTACGTCTTAGCCACTTATTTACGAGAGTACGTAGAGGCTTACCCTCCCACGTTCTCTCGTTATGCCACTTTAATAACGGAGGCACGTAGAGGCTTGTCCTCCCACGTTATCTCGTTATGCCACTTTAATAATGGAGGCACGTAGAGGATTGTCCTCCCACGTTCCCTCGTTATGCCACTTTAATAACAGAGGCACGTATAGGCTTACCCTACCACGCACTATCGTCATGCCACTAACACCCTTAGTAGACCACTTACCACTTCTATCACACTCTACATCCACTTGTCTACAACACACTCCCTATCAGTTTATCATTTACATAATAAAAAAGTCACACCATAACATTAACACACTTGTAATCACTTGGAGACCATTCCTTTTGCCGACACGTGCAATATCTGAAGATCGTTCACGTACCGACAAACAATCATTCATATCTATCACATATATCATATATAGCATACACTTACTGCTTAAGGTAAGTGTGTTAACTAATCACATCGAGTATGCACACAGCCCCGAAAAACATAACAAGGAAATGGGGCTAGAAACTCACCTGAAGTCGATTACGTTCACCGTTAACAGCTATTGCTTTCTTTAGCTGTGCGCGACTAACTGCGTAACAATTACACGTACCAATTAACTATCGCTACCCGTATCGCGTTTCTAGTTTAATTATAACCCTTAACGTACGCAGGTCCGGGGGCAGCGCCCCTGGCAGCAGGGTTCTAGGGGCGGCAGCCCCTAGCAGGGTCCAAGGGGCAGAGCCCCTGGCTGGGGTCGAGCTGTCTTAACACAATTTTCATTAACTCTCTTAACACAACTTTCATTAGAATTTTAAATTATTATCTAATTCGCCATCTCATTCGCTATAACGAATTAAGCCTAATTCGTTATCGGCACATGACCTGATTCGTTATCTACACAAGATCTGATTCATTATCCTGCTTCGTTGTCCAAATTCGTTATTTAACCGTAGCGAATTGGTGAATAACGAAGCACCTGATTCGTTATCTTAACGTATCGAACTGGGCGAGTAACGAATCAGCTAACATGGTCTGGTTCGTTATTCAAGTTCGTCATATCTCCTTAACGAATCACTTAGCGAACTGTTTCTAATTCGTCATCTCGTCTTAACGAATTGTCATAACGAATTGTTGTTAATTCGGTATCCTTCCGTTAACGAACTTCCGCTAATTCGTTAGATTTCTGTAACGAACTAGGGTTAGGGTTTTGTCAATTCGTCAGACGTCACATCATAACATTCTCTGATGTGACACAACCTCCGGCGCCGCCTTTCCGGCGCTGTAGTTGCCGAAAAACGGGATCTCGCCGGAAAAGCGAGATCTCGCTTGTTTCACCACCGTTTTCACAATTTTTCGTCACGTTTGATCCAGATCTGAGCCAGGGTGATCCTTAAGCTCATATTTTGACTGTTTTATACCGGTTCCATTCGGATCTCGTGACTTTAACGGTTTAAGGTGTCGGCTCGTTGTTTCGCGACTAATTCTATTGGGTTTGGACTCATAAAATATCATACTATCATTACCTTGGGTCGGAAATCAATTCTTCTTCTTGGTCACGGCTAGAGAGAGAAAGTAGGATGAGAGAGAGCTAAGTGTGTGTTTTAAGTGGTGTATGGAATATGTGAAAATGAATGGATTATGGAGTAATTAAAGTGTTTATATTATGGGTCATGGGCTTGAGCTCATGGTCTATCTTCCTTCCTTTCTAATCCAAGTCCATTACCCATATTACTTAACCCAACACAAGCCCGACTCATAATAACTCCTACTTTATTTTATTATTTCTCCACTAACCCGAGTAAACTTTCCCACCAATATTAAATCATATAATTAATATTATTTTAGAAATTTCGGGATGTTACGCAAGTCCACCTCGGCCACGACCCTCTCCCCTTCCTCTAATTGAAAACAGACCACATCCTCTTCCTCGACTTTGATCATCATGAAATACCTGCAAAGGATGTTCATCTAGGCATTCCAGTGACTTGCTCGGTGACGGGTGCTCCATTGGACAACCCTTAAGTGATATAAGATCGTTAATAACCATGCATACAATCGGTTTATTTTGTGGAATAAGTTGACTATGGTTACTCATATAATTACAGGTAGGAGAAGATAGATGATGTAATTACGAGAACGTGGGCGAAAACGTTGAAGAAAACGGAGTTGAACGAGAAAGTTATGAAGAAAACAAGGGGGCAAGAATGGAAGCCACCGTAGCTTACGGTGGCCACTATAAGCTACGGTGGCCCCTGAAGAAAATGGTCACAGTAAGGCAGTTTTAAGCTACCGTGGGTAATTTGGAAGCCACCATAGTTTACGGTGGCCACCCGTGTTCTTCTGTTACCTTTCTTTTATTTTTTTCTGATTTAATATATATGTTAGTTTGATATAATTATTTTTTAGTTTTAGTTTTAATTTCATATCGAACTTATTCAATACTGACTGAATTCGCATCGACTAGCCGCAATAATTTCTTATGAATGGTTAGCATATTTTTAAAATAATAATTGTATCTTATGTAAATAATTAAAGAAATCAATGAACCGAATACTCGTCAAATTTATTATATATATTAGAATTAGATTTTTTTTTATTTTTATTTTTCATGTTGTTATTATAAAAGACCTAGCTGATATCGATCGAGTTCGAGTCGACTCAATGTCACAACACCCTTGTTTTTGTCTTTGTCTGTTTTAAATATGCTAATTTGATGAAATTATTTGGTTGACACCTCACGTGCCAATGGTCCTAGCCGTTAATAGTAATTGAAACAAAGGACGGTTCGGTGCAATGGTGAACAATGGGGTCTGTGTAAGGCCCGGTCCCGGTGCCATACTTTGGACATTGGATTTACTCATAAACACAGTTCTAAATATCAGAGTTAATTAAAACGTTCACGGAATAATTAAAACTTCAATCATATATTACAAACATTCGATACATGTCTTAAAAACGAAACATAAATGATTTATTTAAAAAACATCAAGACAAAACTTCTTTGGATGCCAGTCCCTTCAATCCTGCGATGTGTCCTTCTCTCAAGCCAACAGCTTCAATCTATTCACCTGTGTGCATACTAAAAGTCAGCTATGTTGAGTGAGTTCTAGTTAATCAGGTAACATACAATACATTCACATACTTATATATACGTATCCGAAGATACACATTACATACTTAGCCTGTTACCCTTATTTCATTCGTACATATATACTTTCTTTCATACTTTCATACATCCGTTCATACAATCTTTCATACAATCACACTTTCATACTTTCATAATGCATACATAACTATCTTTACCATCTCAGATATTTATAGGGTCTGGTCCCTTTCTTCTCTATCTCAGATATTATTAGGGTCTGATCCATTTCTTCTCTATCTCAGATATTATTAGGTCTAGTCCCTTCTTTCCTAACAACCATACCCACACTTATATATGCGTACATTCTTTTATATATTCTTACTCATTCACAAGGAGCTTCTTGAATACTACTGAGTTAACTGTTATTGTAAGATAACTCAATAAGCGGGAGGTGTTGATCCCAGTTCTCTTTGAAATCCAATACACAAGCACGAAGTAGATCTTCTAAGGTTTGTATTTTTCGTTCGGATTGGCCATCTGTTTGGGGATGGTAAGCAGTACTTAGGTCTATTCGGGTTCCCAAACCTTCTTGAACGGCTTGCCAAAAACGTGAAGTAAAATGACTGTCTCGATATGAAATAATTGAAAGTGGTACCTCGTCTCGGGATACAATTTCGTCAATGTAAATTATAGCGAGTTTTTCGGTAGTGTAGTTGTTACGGATCGGAATAAAGTGTGCGGATTTGGTTAATTAGTCTACTATTACCCAAATGGCATTATGTCCTCGGGAGGTTTTAGGAAGGTGTGTTACGAAGTCCATGGTAATTTGTTCCCATTTCCATTGTGGGATTTCAGGTTGTTGTAACGTTCCCGAAGGTTTTTGGTATTCAGCCTTAACTCTTCCACACGTTGCACATTTACTTACAAACAAGGCTATATCCTTTTCCATACCAGGCCACCAGTAAAATTCTTTAACGTCTTTATACATTTTGTCGGTACCTGGATGAATAGAATATTTGGACTTGTGCGCTTCATCAAGAATCAATTCTCGAAGATCATGAAGAGTCGGAATTCATACTCGATTTTTGAAGTAATATATTTCATCAATTTTCTTTTCAAAGTTCTTTTCGTTCCCGTGCAATTCTTCCTTTTTAATTGATCTTCTTTTAAGGCTTCGTTTTGCGCAATGAGAATTTGTTCGATAAGGCTATTCTAGACAATCATTCCAAGTGCTCGTACTCTTAGGGGTTTAATTCTTTCCTTCTGACTTAATGCATCAGATACTATATTGGCCTTACCCGGATGGTATTTACTTTCACAATCATAGTCATTTAACAGTTCTACCCATCTTCTCTGCCTCATGTCCAGCTCTTTCTGATCAAATATGTGTTGTAGGCTTTTGTGGTCCATATAAATGGTACATTTGGTGCCATACAAGCAGTGTCTCCAGATTTTCAATGCAAAAATAACTGCTCTCAATTCCCAATCATGAGGTGTATAGTTCTTCTCAGGTACTTTTAATTGTCGGGAGGCATATGCTATTACTTTCTTCCGTTGCATCAATACGCATCCTAAACCTTTACGAGCTGTGTCACAATAGACTACCAAGTCATCAGTTCCATCTGGAAGACTTAATATTGGAGCTTCACATAACGTTTGTTTTAACGTTTGGAAGGCCATTTCTTGTTCTTCTCCCCAGTCATATGTTCGATCTTTCTAAGATAGGAGGGTTAAAGGTTGGGAAATGCTTGAAAAGTTTTCAATAAATCGTCGGTAATACCCGGCTAATCCCAAAAATTGGCGAATTTCTTTTGGTGATTAAGGTACTTTCCAATTTTCAATAATCTCAATTTTACTGGGGTCTACTTGGATTCCTTGTTGATTCACAATGTATCTAAATATTGTACTTCTTGTAACCAGAATTCACATTTGGACAATTTGGCGTATAACTTTTCTTGTCTCAATAATTCCAAGATTACCCGCAAATGTTGTTCATGTTCCTCCTTACTTTTCGAATATATCAAGATGTCCTTGATAAACACTATCACGAATTTGTCAAGGTGGGGTTTGCAAACCCGGTTTGTGAGATCCATAAATACTGCAGGTGCATTGGTCAATTCAAACGGCATAACAAAAAATTCATAGCGACCGTACCGAGTTTGGAAGGCTGTTATTGGGATATATCCTGATCTGAAGTGTTACTCTTTGTAATAGAATACATTATGAATAACATCGGTTATGTTAATAAATTAAATAACCAAACCTAATTGTTTAGGGATCAATCTACAACACTATCATTGTCGATTGCATGGCGTATAAAAATGATGTTTAAAATCTAGATCGTAAAATGATACATCATTGCATGTAATAATGATCCTTAGAATAAGCTAATGCATGACGTAAGTTACTCAAATGTTTTTCATTTGAACCGATAATTAGAGATCCATTAATAACAAACATTGTATATTGGTTATGCGATACAGATAACTTACCTAAATATGGCATGCATATATCATATATGCATCATTGTCTTGATTAACTATAAGGATACGGTAAAATTATGAGCACTAGTATTATATTCCAAGACCTATCTTAGTAATTATAGATAAACTCACTTGGCAATATATCATCTATGAAACATGGTATGCACATTTATGTTCAATCATTAGTGATACAACTATTTACCGTATTCTATCCTGATTTTAAGTGTTAATCTTTGTTAAGGAATACACTATCAACATTCATATTCACGATTTGTATTTTGTTTAAAGACCATGATTATATGATAGTTTTCTATAGTGGTACAATAATTTGCAACATTATATCCTTATTTTAAGTGTTAATCTTTGTCAACGAATACAATATCAACATCCATATTCACATTTTGTTTTTTGTTTAAGGACTGTGATTACATGATAGTTTTCCATGAGCTTTGTCATTCTATATAATATTGGAAAGCCTCATAAACAATAATTAACCACTAATCCCAAAAACCACTTGCTTACTCATCAAGTCAACTTTACTTCTTAGTCACCACCTTTACAAATGTGGCTCAACTATCACATCTCAAACTTAAAACTTTATAACACTATCATACAAGCACTTACATAAATTTGGATTATTGTTAAAAGTTAAAACCATATCAATAAAAATCCAAGTTGATCTTAAAAAAATATAAGGCCCTGAACCCTGGCGTCCTACTTAACGTTGGATTTACTCATAAACTCAATTTAATACATCGGAAATGCATTCAATTTGCCACTGAAACTAACACTTTTACATAATAAACATCTTTCTCTAACTAGCCTTCAATATGGATAGCATCGCACACACTTCAAGCTCGCCACATCCGTCTACTTTACATGCATGCATACAAAAAAAAGCTACACTCTTAGTGAATTCTAGCTTACATGACCAATAGCTCTTCTTTTCATTCTTCCATAAAATACGATTCATAGTAAAATGAGATCTTTCATATATTTATACATAACTTAACATTACTCATTCATTATATACTTGTTCTATGTCTGTCTATCAATCAATCCATAACTAGATTCATACATGCTTGCTCATAACCGAGCCTTCTATGTTTGCTCATAACCTAACCTTCTATGCTTGCTCATAATCGAGCCTCCTATGCTTTCTCATAACCGAGCCTCATACTCATGCTCATAACCAAGACGTTTATGCTTTCTCATAACTGAGGTGTCTATACTTGCTCATAACCGAGCCATTTATGCTTGCTCATAACCGAGCTATTTGAGGTTCGAGGGATTTGTCATCCTAACTTGTTGTACATGCATGAGGAGACTCTACACATGATCACGTACTCATACTTTTACAATTAATAAGCATACAAATAGACATTCTATCATATCAACATTCTTCACAAGTACTAATAGGGCTTACTCCCTAACTCTTTTTGTTCTATCAACTAACATACGAACATATATATTAAATAAGTGACATATAAACACGTTCTTTCAAGATATACATTACTAATTAAATCACATATATCAATTCTTTCATATGCACAAATCAATTTTCCAAAACACAACTCAATCTCAAAACATAATATAATTGGAACATAATCGATTACGTTAATTGTAGATGGAGAAGAGGCGACATGGGAGAGGGAGGCGACAACTATGGGGGTGAAGGAAGGGGCGGTGACGGTGGGGGTGGAGGAGAGAGGGGGTGGCGGTGAGGGTGGAGGGGGGGGGGGAACCGGTGGTCGTGTGCTACAACATATAAATTTTGTTTGAATTCTGAAGAAGAGGTCAAAAGTCACTAGTCCATGTCTTCTAGGATAAGATAAAGCATATAAATTCTCTTGATGAAATGTTTTCTAAAAAAAAACACAGTACATACAAAAGAAATGGAAAAGAGCTTTTAGAGAAAAACAAACACCACCTTATATTTTGGTCATATTTGCAGTTAACATAAAAAACTGGAGTTACATAACAAAAGTAAAAAGGTTGCATACAAGAATGTAAAGAGAGTTTTTTCTTTTAGTTTTCTTTAACTATTAGATCGATTAATGTGGTGAGACAAACATATGAAATGTATAAGAATGTCACACGATCGGATATGCTAGTGAATTAAATAACAAAAATTATCATATGACTTAAAGTAAATTAGAAAAGAAACATATTTATCGTTAGAAATTTAACTGGATAAAGATGTATCATTTTATGACACGAATAATGTTCTAGAAGAAAACATCTCAAACTAATAACAAAGCTTTCATGATAAAATTTATAAAAAATTACTCCCACCAAATTACAAGATTCATTTAGGGATGACATCAACCCCGAACTCAATGTAAATATTTAAACATGAAACCTCTAAGACGGGTATATGGTCGAGTAATTGGGTATAAGACTGAGTTTGAAATTACCTTTGAATTTTTTTTTCACATGTATATGATGGAAATGGTACATGGTGATATGCCCGTTTGCCGATTCAATTACCGCATAACATACACTGTTTACTAGACTATATAATCGAAACAATTTTCTTTCTTTCTTGTATTTATTTGAAGTATATACAATATACATCCCCGATTATATTCTTAAGTTCTACCAAATTGATTTATTTTAAGTATATACAATACATGCTATATCTTGTTTTTTAAGTACGGTATATAATATACCTGAAACTCATGGAAATGTCTGGTACCCGACAAGTGATTGCATGACAGATACCATACAAGTTTTGGATCAAGAATAAAACAAACTTTTATTATCAGTTATAGAGTTAGGATTATCTAAACCTGTCTAGAACTCGGCCCATTTTCAATTTCTCATCCCTAGATGAGTAGTTTCATTGTTAAGATAACTTCTTAGAAGGGTTTTATATTTAATAAGGTGAAACCAAAGGGGATAAAGTGCTAGAGATAACTAACCCAAGGGTCAAAAATGCCAAACATTGTTGACCATTTGACGGCCGATTTTGAATTTACTGAATTCCTAACCATACCTGGATGTTCACACTTGAGACAATAAGTGGATTCCCAAAATAGCAATTATACCCGTTTTGGAATGTTTTTTAATTTAATGAAAAAATAAAAATATTCGCGCATTTCTTTTTATTTTACTTTCTTTATTTCAGTGAACCACCTTTTTTATAATTAGCATTTATGTATTTTATAATATTTTAAATATATAATAAGCACTAGTAATAAATGTAAATATTTTCTGTCGACATTTTGTATTCAATGTCCATGAACCATATCTTGTTACGTGATTATATATAATGAAATCTCTTTCAAGGAAATTCGTGGGTCGAGTCCCCGTAATAGACAGTGGTATAGATTTAAAAATAGAATTTGATGATATGTTATGTTACACCAATTCAAAAATAACATATCATATAATATAATATATGACATCTATAGATTACAATCTAACATAAAAGGATCCAATTACAATAAAGAGACAGGTAAGTGGGCAACAAAAATAATATATCACATAATATAACATATGACATCTGTCATAACATATGACATTCAAAAATAAGATATCACATAATATAACATATGACATCTGTCATAACATATGACATATCATACTTTGAATCGGCAAACGTAATATTATACGGTACATGAACCAATTTGAAAGCTTATCTCAAACCACAATTTCTTTACGCAATTGCAAAAAATAGGACAACAATTTCAAATTTCCAACCAAACCCGCAAATTCTCAACCGACATACTAAAACACCCGATTTTATAAAACATTCGTCGAATATTATAAACCGTCACATATATTTTTAATATTTTTTTAAAAAGGTTTCAAAAAAAGAGAATAATTTATGACCAAATCTTGCTCCAAAAGGTAGTCTAATAATAACTTTATAGATCATTTAATCAAGTAAAAAAAGTTTCATACCACAAATTTTAAAAAGTTAAATTTTTATAAAATGACAAAAATGCCCCTGATTCTTTTTCGGGTATAAATACCCCATTGTTAACAGCACAGTAGGCACCACCACTTGTTCTCTTTCAAAATGTCCTAAAAACAAGCCCTAATTCCCAATTTGTTAATTCTCAATTCCCATGAATCAACTCATGTTTTACAGTTTTAGCTTCTTTCTGTAGCAATTCAACTGTTTTCATTGCTCTAGGTAATATCTCACACACTTTGTAAAGCTTTTAAACCTAAATTCAACTGTTAAGTTTGGTTTTTAACTTATTTTTTGTGTGTTGCAGTGAATTTTGATAGGGTTTAAGTTCGTACGAGTAAATTGAGGTCGATCGGAGTTGGATAATTACGGAATGGGCTCGTCGGATCCGGACTTCGAGCATAGGCGACAGCTTAAGGTGGCAGGGGAGCTGCTTTCCGAGCCACCGGCTTCTGTCGATGACCTGCTTCATATTCTGGATGTAAGCCCTCGGATTTTAAGTTGATAGTTGTGGTCAATTTCATACGTGCATGTTGTTTGCTTGCTAATTGGATGTTTATAATTGCGTTTTCGCGTTTCGGTTATGTGGAATTTGGATTCGTATGGTGACAGGCTGTGATTTAGATTGTGTATTAGTTATGGAATTAAGTGTAAATTTGTTAAAATAAATGTGTTACATGTGGGAATAGATTATAACAAAGATCGTTGTGATTCCAAAGACTAGTGAGGCTGGTGTGCGGTATTTGATAATGTTAAAGAGTGGTTAGGCTGTGTGTTGTGGAGGGGCTTTTCCGTTCATCTCCATAAAGCCACGTTGTTATATATATATGTGTGTGTGTGTGTGAGAGAGAGAGAGAGAGAGAGAGAGAGAGAGCAAAATAACCTGGTCCCAGCCTTTCCCTAAGCTGCCCCTCCGTTATCAGGTTTCCGGATCCCCTAACGCCGCCCCGGCGCGGTGTTGGGTGCGGAAAAGCCCCTGATGCAGGGAGTCTTAAAGGCTAATGAATGCTTATCTATGTTATTGGATGTAATTGGATTTAAGGTAACTGTGTGATACAAGATTAAGCTGATCGCTGGTTTATGATATCATGGATTGTACATGTTAATTGTCATTTTACTTTACTGTTTTGTAGAATTTGGATCCGGGTAATATGTGAGTGATGATTTATCTGGCTTAATGATCTGAATTGAAAATTTGAAATGAATTATGATGTCTATATGATATGTCTTTATGTGCATTCATCTGGATTTTGTAGAAGTCTGATGACAGGCTGTAATTTAGAATCTGCATTACTTATGAAATGAAACTTAAATTTATCAAAATTAATGTGTTACATGTGAAAATAGATAATGACGTTCGTGCGCGATATTCGATCAAGTTTAGAGTAGTTAAAGGCTAATGAATGCGTATCTGTGTTATTAGATATAATTAGATTGAACGTTGACTGTGTGATACGAGATTTTAGAACTTGAGTTTTGCGATTTTGATTGGTTTTTATATGATTATTCGTTTCAGCAATTAGATAAACTTCTGCAAATGGTGGAGCAATCACCTAAAGAGATAATGAAAGAAGCACTTGTTCCATCAACGAGGGCTTTGGTTAGTGGAAGTCTTCTAGAACATCCAAATATGGACGTGAGAGTTTCAGTAGCTTCCTGCCTCTGTGAATTAACAAAAATTACAGCACCCGAACAACCGTATTGTGATGAAGAAATGAGGGTACATCAACTCAAACATTAAACTATTCCATGATGTCTTGTTTTTGGCATTTATAATTTTGTTCTATTTCTACAGGGTGTTTTCAGATGTATTGTTTCTGTCTTAGATAATCTATCAGACAAATCATGCCGATATTTTGATAAGATGGTCGCGATTCTTGACAATGTTGCCAAAGTTAGGGCATGTGCCCTAATGCTTGATATTGATAATGAGTTGGTTGTTAGATTGTTTGAACACTTTCTGAATTCAGTAAGGTATGATATGATATTTGTCGTTTTTGCAGCTGTTACAATATATAAGTCTATAACGTGTTGCTTGTTTTTCATTTTCAGGGACCATCATCGCAAGAATGTGTGTTCATTAATGGCAGACATTATGGTAGTTGTTCTGTTAGAAAGTGAAGAGATTTCACCTGTTATACTCAGAACGCTATTCGCAAGCGTTAAAAACAACGTGGTATGAGATATATAATATCAGTTATCATGTGAAAAAAAATAAAAGCATTTTGTAATAAACTACTTTCCTCTATGTAGGGCGTATTACCGGTGGCGAGAAAGTTAGGAGAAGAAGTATTCATACGGTGTGCAGATAAGCTTAGACCTTACATTGATAAAACAGTGGCCACGCTGGGCGGTTTGTTAGTTGACTACAGTCCATTGTTGACTTCTATACTTGACGGGGAAGCCAATTTGGAGCATAAAGATGAGAGTGCTTCCGTGCAGTCAAATGTATAATTTTAAAAAAGAAAAAACCCTTCTCCCTATTTTATTGATATTATATATACATATATAGCATATTCACTTGTTTTGTTTTTTGTACAGGTTTTCGATACTCCACAGTCAACCGTACCATTAGATGATGCAACTCAGGTATGAAATTTCATATTTGACTTTTTTGATAGTTTGTTATCATATGCTTTATTAAATCATATTTATAAAATGACAAACATTTCTCATTTAGGTTAACACAAGGGAAGAAATGGTAACTGAGAAAGCAGGAAATGTAAGTGACACACAGCTAATGGTGGTGGAGGGAGCTGTTGACCAATCCGTGTCTAGTTTGACAAGCAAGTTAGATACCACTAATTCAAATGTAGCATCAAAACCTGATACAACAGAATCAGTCAAACCTGTTGTTTCTGAAACTGTTCATGGGGAGAATGTAACTGAAAAAGGTCCTGAAATTGTGGTTCCGGCTCAAAAACCGTTAGAAGAAAGTGAGGTCACAAATGCTGCATCACAAAGTGGCAGCCAAGAAGATTCTCAAATCAAGATCCGAATCAAAAAAGGCACCCGATCAAAGAAAAAGAGCTCGAATCAACATGGACCACCATCAACAGTTCCTGTGTTGACCACAGTAAATGAAGGGACGGTTGACCAAGAAATGAAGTCACCTAAACGGGCAAGAAAGAAGACACCAAAGGCAGAGGAAAACAAACCTTCGGTTAATACTGGTTCAGATGTGGAACCGGTTAAGAGTCCACAGTCAAAGCCAGCGAAAAGGTCAAGAAAAAAGATCAGTGGTGACGATTCAATGGCTAAGAAACCTAAACTATCTGGTAAGAAAGCATTGGAGTCGAAAACACCACAAAAATTTAAGAAAGTGGCTGACACTGGTGATTCAGAGGTTAAACCTGCAAAATGGCCCGCTAAGAAAGATAATGAAACTGATTCAGATGGTAAATTACTTAAACCATCTGTTAAAAGGAGGCCGAGAAGTAAGGTGATAACTAAGCCTCGTGAAGATGTTGCAAACAGAAACGAAGATACTGATTCAGACAACACACCACTGAAACAGTCTGTTAAAACGGCTCTGAAAGTTAAGGTCAAAACTAAGCCCAGTGAGGATGCGTCAAACAATGAAGAGACCGAATCAGATAACACACCGCTGAAACAAGCAGTTAGAAAGGGTCAGAGAAGTAAGGTAATAGTAACTAACCCGAGTGAAGATTTTGCTAATGAAGAAACCGAATCTGACAACACACCACTGAAACAGTCTGAAAATAAAGGGAAAGAAATGGATTCAGACCCAAAACCAGTTAACTTGTCTGAAAATATAGATGACGAGGAGACTGATTCTGACAACATACCGCTTAAGTTGACTGCCAAACGAGTCAACAAAAGTGGTTCTTCTATGGTTAAATCATCCAAAATCAAAGATAGCAAGAAGCAGGGACGTGGTAAAACCATTCAGAAGGATCAAACAAAATCTTTATCTGGAGTTGTCGACGTAAGAATATTATAATATGAGTATTCTATTCCTTTTATGAAAATTATAATTATTTACCTTTTTGATTCATAGGGTTTGGACGTTCCTCTAAAATCAGTGCTAAAAAAGGCTACTAAAGGAAAAGAGAAAGAGAAATCGGAGGGAGCGCGTTCTGCTGGTTCCAAAAGGAAACGTTCAGTTACTAAAAAGAAAGTAAGTATTCCTAATTTGTTTCTCATAGGCACTAGGATAGACTTTTAGTAAATATCTGATTATTTTTATTATTGTTATCGTTTCATAGGTAACAAAGACTATAAAGTATGACGCTAGCTTGGTTGATCAAAAAGTCAAAGTTTGGTGGCCTGATGATAAGATGTAAGCGCCTCTCTTAACGAATTTAAACTTCCTTCCATGCATTATTGCTGATATTAATCCTTGAGTGCAGGTATTATGAAGGTGTTGTTGAATCCTATGATTCTGCAGAAAAGAAGCACAAGGTTTTTTTTCAGTACTTATTATATACTTGCTTTCTAAAAGTTAAAAGTTACCTTTTGTCAGTCATAACTACTAACTTGTGTTTTTAATGTTGATATGAAAAACAGGTTTTGTATTTGGATGGTGAAACAGAAACCTTGAATTTGAAAAAGGAAAAATGGGAACTTATAAAAGAATATTCTACACCAGTTGAGGAGGTTGTAGTTGCTATTGAAGCTAAACATACTGATATCATTCCTGAAATGTATGCATTACCTATAATTAATCTTTTTTCTAGTTATGTATTTACATTACAACCATGTTTCTCAAACTTAATAACTTTGGTCTTTTAAACAGAGGCGGTAACTTGGAAAATGAAAACAAAGCGAACACCGAAGAAGTCAAGTCAAAAGAGAAAGGTGACAAGAAACAAACACCGAAAAAGATGGTGTACTCTAGGGGCAGAAAAGGAAACAAAAGTAACGCTAAATCAGGTGATGTTAGTGTGAAAGAACCTAAGAGTGTTGCTGCTGCTGAAAAACAAGAAAGTGAAAAGGGGAAGTCAACTGCGAGTCAGCAGATCGGGCCAGAGAGTGAAGAGAAGAAGCAGGATGTGAATTAAGTGGGGATGGGTCTGTACCAGATGGTGAAGATGATAGATTTTGGTAGTGGTTAGTGATTAAGTTGGTTGGTTGGTAGAATCTGTTGTCTTTTGTTTTATTGTAAGTTGGTTGGTAGAAGCTGCTGTCTTTTCTTTTATGAATAGTTTATGGTTTAAAATATTTTGGTTTTTTCAATTCTTCTTGCATATTGTGGTGTTGACAATGTAAATGAAAAACTGCAAAACAGCCTTAAGTTAATGGTATTTTGAAAAGATAACATGTGACTTTATACTATTGGATAATGGCATAACTGAGAATCATTTATCTTCACTTTTACCTTATATGTAGATATGTTAATGAAACATAGTATATACATCTCTAATATTTAAATCATTGTATTTTATTAAGATTCAATAAAAAGGGTTGTTTGGCACCTTAGCATATGAAGAATCTTGGGCTGGTTCTGACGAAATTCGTTATATAAAACGGCCCAATATTAAGTCAGAAATCAGAAGTACTAAAATTCCTGACCGGAATTCTAAATTCTAAGATTTGTTAACCCTTTCGAAACTTTAAATTTTTGTACTTGTCAATATAAGAAGGGCATGTAGCTGTTTGTAGCGAAATCAATGTCTACGAAGACGAAGAGACGCATAGCTCAAACCTACCAGATACGAAACAACACGTGTAGTTGTTTTAACGGTTTCTTAGAAACATTTAGCGTCACAAAGTATTAAACTAGGTCGTTTTGTGTTCATTAATTGCTTTTTGTCGTGATCCTAAATTCTTATAAGGTTAGGGAATTTATTTCGACAGGTAGTGATAAAAGCGACATAAAATAAAAGAACCCTAATTATACTAACCTAGTATCATTGCCCGTACTTTGCGGCGAGCGTGTTTAAACATGAAAAGGGTCGAGTTTACATTCCATGTTCAAATGCGCATAAAGTTCAACAACACGTGTAGTTGTTTTAACGGTTTCTTAGAAACATTTAGCGTCACCAAGTATTAAACTAGGTCGTTTTGTGTTCATTAATTGCTTTTTGTCGTGACCCTAAATTCTTATAAGGTTAGGGAATTTATTTCGACAAGTAGTGATAAAAGCGACATAAAATAAAAGAACCCTAATTATACTAACCTAGTATCATTGCCCGTACTTTGCGGCGAGCGTGTTTAAACATGAAAAGGGTCTAGTTTACATTCCATGTTCAAATGCGCATAAAGTTCAACATGTAACAAACACATGAATGACCTTATAAAAACTTAAAATGATATTTCCAGGGCCTTGAATTATAAGAAATCTATCCTACTTATGGCGTGTAAACCAAAAGGAATAAAACAGAAGTATATAATAATAAAAACTGCTAACCATCACTAAAGCATATGGTACAAACAAACAAGGCACACATACAATGAACAATGGCGTATATGTACAAAAAATATTTTTGAAGGGTAGAGAGGTGGGCACACAAACCGGTTAACCGAACCGACCAGAAAATGAAACCAAAATGGTTTGAAACCGATTATGTAGAAACCAGTTTGGAACCGACTGAAACCGTAAGTTTAGAATCGGTTTGTAATTTTTTCCACCAAAACCGGTTTTAAACCGATTAACCGAACCGACATCGATCAAAACTTGAACCGAAACCGATCAAAACCTGAACCGAAACCGATCGTAACATGGGCAATAAACCGGTTTCAACCCAAAAAGAAACCGATCAGGAACCGGTTTTGGCTTTTGTTGACCAAACCAAACCGGTTTCAACCCAAACCTATTTTGAATTTTTGAACCATAAAGTTCAACAACACGTGTAGTTGTTTTAACGGTTTCTTAGAAACATTTAGCGTCACCAAGTATTAAACTAGGTCGTTTTGTGTTCATTAATTGCTTTTTGTCGTGACCCTAAATTCTTATAAGGTTAGGGAATTTATTTCGACAAGTAGTGATAAAAGCGACATAAAATAAAAGAACCCTAATTATACTAACCTAGTATCATTGCCCGTACTTTGCGGCGAGCGTGTTTAAACATGAAAAGGGTCTAGTTTACATTCCATGTTCAAATGCGCATAAAGTTCAACATGAAACAAACACATGAATGACCTTATAAAAACTTAAAATGATATTTCCAGGGCCTTGAATTATAAGAAATCTATCCTACTTATGGCGTGTAAACCAGAAGGAATAAAACAGAAGTATATAATAATAAAAACTGCTAACCATCACTAAAGCATATGGTACAAACAAACAAGGCACACATACAATGAACAATGGCGTATATGTACAAAAAATATTTTTGAAGGGTAGAGAGGTGGGCACACAAACCGGTTAACCGAACCGACCAGAAAATGAAACCAAAATGGTTTGAAACCGATTATGTAGAAACCAGTTTGGAACCGACTGAAACCGTAAGTTTAGAATCGGTTTGTAATTTTTTCCACCAAAACCGGTTTTAAACCGATTAACCGAACCGACATCGATCAAAACTTGAACCGAAACCGATCAAAACCTGAACCGAAACCGATCGTAACATGGGCAATAAACCGGTTTCAACCCAAAAAGAAACCGATCAGGAACCGGTTTTGGCTTTTGTTGACCAAACCAAACCGGTTTCAACCCAAACCGATTTTGAATTTTTGAACCGGTTTGTGCACTTCTATTGAAGTGACTTATATGTACAAAATAAATTTAAGTTTTAACTACATATGTGAAATGCTAACTCCTCTACAAACATGTATAAAAGTAATTGGTTAGTGTTTTAAATAGTAATTTTTATAAGATAACTAACACTTGCTTTTTAATATATATATAATGCCATATAATGTCACTGACAAACATTCACAAACTTTTCTAGAATGCAAGGTCTATGACGCGTATGTGGTAGTCATGAACGAGGAGAACACGGACCACCCATTAGGGGGGTGGGGGTGGTGCGTGATGAGGCTCCCACCACACGTTGTATAGCGTGGAACACCGCCACGCGGTCCCCCCATCGTGCGTGATGGGGGAAAGACCGTGGTGGTGATCACGTGTGATGGAAGTTAACTAATTGCACATTATCATTGGGATTCTTGATCATTGGGTGGGGGTGAACAAACCATCACACTACCACCACCACTGATTTCCATCACTAGAGACGGATTTGAGTGGGGTGATGTGACACATCATCATTGGTGGTCAAAATGATGAAAAACCCATCACAAGGAACCATCCCCTCCCCCTCTTATAGTGTGAGTTCTTACAATCACATATTATTCAGAGTAGCCACAAGACAGATGATGCATTGTAAACCTATTAAATATCTGATAATGTATTAACACTTCTCAAATTATACTATGAACATATACCTCAATGAACTTTTCATGGACAATACTTTAGTAACTCAATTTTTTTCATCAAAGGTTTTGATATTCGCATACCAAAGTTTGTGACAGGCATTGAAAAAAATTACCTTATTTCCATCCAGTGAGTTAAATTTTCATAAGTTAAGCCTTTTAAAACTTTAAACTTTCATACCTGCGAATTTAAGAGAGGGAGATATTTGTAACTAAATTCGGGTGTACGAAGATAGAAATAACCGAGAAGAGGAGCTTAAACGATAGGTTCAATTGTGTAATTGTTTTTCATAAACATTTAACGCTGCCATGTATTCAAGGCGGTCTTTTTTTTCATTAATTGTTTTTGTCATGATCGTAAATTCTTGCAAGGCTACGGAACTTAATGCGTCGATAAGAAGAGATAAAAGCGACTTACTTGAACCATAATGATATTAAATGTCACCGAGAAGCATTCACTAACTCTTCCTTATTGCTTCGCGGATTTATCCTTCCTTTCTTTGTAGAACCCTTTGGGATTGCTGATCTTTTTTCCCTTTTCATATTAGCAAATTTGATATTTTTTTAAAATTTTAAGAGTGTTATAAAAAGGAAAGAAGACGAGGTGGTGAATGAGGTGTTTAATCATTAGCATAATAGCATTTACGGTATTAACTAGTAAAATAAAATTATGTTTGAAATGATTTCAATCTGTTATTAAGCATTTACGGTATTAACCCGTCTTGAAACTTTTGTTTCTCATATATACTTGCTATTGCTATTGTTTCTCATATGCTTGAAGCCTTGATCTAGGGGTGAGTAAAAAACGGTTCAACTGTCAGAACCAAGGAATCGGAACCGAACCGGTGCCTCAGAACCGCTAATGTGTGTACCGGTTCGGTTCTCGGTTCTCATAATTTGCATTAAGCGGTTCCCAGTTCGGTTCCGGGTAAAACCGGCGGTTCTAGACTTGGAACCGAAGAACCGGAATATTCAAAACGATTAAAATTTTACCAATCCCCATTTTTTATATAGTAAAATATTAACCGGCATCCATTCAATCATTTTTAATTCAAATCTTCGTTCTTTACGTTCAAGAACCAGCAACCATGGTCAATTTTTATTTAAGTTATCAAGGTAATTTAGTATAAAATGATATGATCTTTCATTAATCTATCGTTGCTAATGATTTATTTAACTTAAGTTTAATAACAGGAAAAACATTAACTATCTAAGAGCATTCACATTCAATTTATCAAAATACGTGAGTAAAGTTTTTATAATGTAGTGAGTGGTTTAGGGTGTTGTGAGTGGAGGATAGAGAAATGCAATGATTTTTCTGTATAAAAAATATAACGGATGTCCATTGTAATCTAAATTAGTTTTACCGTGTAAGAAGACATATAATTGTATAAACTTGTTTTGCAATTTGCAAAGTTTGCATAACTCATTTGATAAATAAATGATAGAACCGGTTCTAGCTAGAACCGATTAGCGAGAACCGGATTTAGTGGTTCTGAAACCGAACCGGTTTACTATAATAGGTTCCGGTTCTGGTTCTATTTTTCACTCCTTTTCGGTTCCGGTTTGGTTCTCGCGGTTCTAAACCGTTGCACAGCCCTTGAACCCACCTAAAGTTAGAAAGCAGGTTCAATTGTGTAGTTGTTTTTCATAAACATTTAACGTCTCTATATGTAAGTAATCAGGTCTCTTTTGTTCATTAATTACATTTTGTATCGATCCTAAATTGTTACATGGCTAGGGAATTACCTTTATTTGTTTTCAGTGACAATTATAGAAGATAATTATAATATAATTCTTATTTAATATATGTTTAATAACAGGAAAAGCATTAACTATCTAAAAGCATTCACATTCAATTTATCAAATACGAGTGAAGTTTTTATAATGCAGTGAGTAGTTTAGGGTGTTGTGAGTGGAGGATAGAGATGCAATGATTTTTCTGTATATTTGAAAAGTTATCGTTTATGCCCTATAATTTTTACTATATTTTGAAAGTAGTTGTGGGTGAACCAAAAAATAATTGTAATGATAAATGTATAAAAAATATTATTTAATTAAAAAAATAAAGAAAATATAATAATTTTTAATGTAATTTTATATTATAATATAAGGAAAAAGATACGAATACTCTAAAACTTTATTATTTCATAAAAGTTTATAGACAAAAATAGCCTTGTGTGTTACAGTAATTCCTTGTCATGTATCACATCATAAAATCCATTCTCACAAAACATTGCCTTTTCGTTTTGATTATTCTACATTTCTTTTAATTTTTTAGAGTATCTATAACGATAAAACTCACAAACATAATTAGTCACATAATATTACACAACCAACATAACTCTTTTTAAGTTCAATCACATATGAATCATCATTTTTTTCATATTATTGACACCCTTTAAATTAATAATTCATTACTTTTATAAATTAAATAAATAAAAAACTAATGAATTTAGAACCTAAAAGTAATAATAAAGTTAATAATAAACAAAAAAGAAAGACGTCAATGACGGATAGTGATTTGAATAAAATATTTAAACTTATAATGAATTTTCATTAATTCTACATATTCAAAAAATTAAATTTTGTACACTTATTTAATGCTTCTTTATTTTCACATGCTTTTCCTTCTTTCGCTCTTCTAACAAAATCACTACAGAAATTTTAAAGTATATCTTCGTTCCAACAAATAGGGGTGTGCAAGAAATCCGAAATTCGAAAATTGAAATCTGACGAAAACGAAACCCAAATAAACCGATCCGAATTCTTATTCGGATATTCGGATCGGATCAATCGGAATACCCAAATAACTAATTCTGATTCGGATTTGGAACTTTAAAAAATTTGGATTGTTCGGATTATTCGGATATCCGTTTAATCCAAATAATAAACATGTTTTTTACTGTATTTTCCGATTTGATATATTTATTAGACTATTATTTGAAGTTTGAACTTTAAATTTTTATTAAGAGTAATTCGTATTTTTCAGTTTATATGTTTATTGTGATTCTAAACTATTAAATGTTAGGAACAAAAAATTAGGCAAATTTTTAGGTTTATTTCGATTTATTCGGATTATTTGGATACTATCCGAATCCGATCCGAATGGATCGGATATGAATATTTCTAATTCGGATTGGATCGGATATGGTCCAAAAATTTTCAAATCCGAATAACTCAAACCGAATAAACCAAATAATCCGTTATCCGATCCGATAAACACCCCTACCAACAAGCGAATTCGCCATGTACTATTCCATAATGCATGTATGTTCGTGGGCATTTATTTACATGACGTTTTTAGAATGACTATGGATAGGTGCTTTAGTAAAAATAAAATAAAATAAAATTTAGTGACACCTTTAAGAAACTTGGTTACTAAACATTGTAACTTATGTACATAAGACTTAATTTCTAACCTTGAGAAGAATCACTCATCTTATTAATTGTAACACCTCAACCTATGACGGAATATATCGGACAATATTTTAGATTGTTCAATAGCACGTGACACTATTAAAAGTGTCAATATGTTAAATTCATATTGTTAGGCCCCTTTTGTGTTTACTCTTTTGTATTTGATAATGCTTGAACGTTTATGCATGTTAGTTAATCGGTTTGTGTTTATTTATATGTTTGGGCCCAAGGCCATGTATATTGGAGCCCAATGGGCCGTTAATAATACAATCGTAGTGCATGAGCACACACACTATAAATAGTGTTTGTATCTCATGCACAAACAACCTTTTGCCAAATTCTTAACCTTATCTTATATTCAAACTCTCTTTTCTCTTTTTTCCCTCTCGGAAATAAACTAGTGATTTCCGCTAGCTAGTGTAGAGATTGATCCAAGTAAACTAGTGTTGTGTTGTTAGATCCGAACAAAGGACCTACAATTGATATTAGAGATTTCGGGTTCTACTAGTTGTAGATCTTGGGTCACAACCTTGGATTTTGGTCTTGTTTGTGTTGAAGACTAATTTTCAAGAGTTTTATGGGTTACGGGTTCTTCAAAAGCCACAAAACGTGTTCAAAAGTTCATAACTTCATGTGTTCAAGCTTTGGGTAAAAGTTTGTGTGTTAATTTATGAAGATTCAAATGTTAAAAGCTTAAAAATTTCAAGATTTGGTGTGTAAAAGTGGTAAAATATGGATAATACTTAGATTCATACTTAAAAGGGAAATCTTGAAAAAGGTGACATAGTACAATCTGTACTTTCTCCAAGTACAACCTAATCAAATCGAATAGTTTCTATTCGAATCGAGTTAAGAGTAATCGAATCGAATTAAAGGTTGTTTAGTCGAATTAAAGTTCTCTTGTCGAGTTGAAGTTAATCTAATCGAATCCCAAAAGCAATCGAATTGAATCTTAGTCTAATCGAATCTAATTCAAGATTTCTAATCGAATCCATCTCTAATCGAATCTAATCGCAATTCGATTAGAAAACAATCCCATTCGATTAGATTCAAACCATTCGATTAGATTACATTTCATTCGATTACGTTTAGTATCCGATTACTTTGTACTTGTGTGTTTCAACAAAATCTGTTTGTGTTTGATCTTGAATTTATTAAGCAATGGCTAATGCAAGTGACTAAGTTAGAAATGAAGCTGTAAGAAGTTACTTGATCTTTGAGAACGAGAACAGAACTACAAATAAGCCTTCAAAGCTGATGAATTGGGACAATGACTTTGAAGAGTTTAAATGGCGTTTTACGAACTACATTAGAATTCTTGATATAATCTTCTTAGAACCCTTGAGCAAGGTCCACACATTCCCATGACTACCACTCCCGATGGCCAAGTTCCTAAGCCCGTGACTGCTTATGATGATAATGATAGAAAGATGTTTAGTGAAGACCACAAAGCATTTGGTGTTCTAAGTGTGTGCCTCTCACGTGAAATTACTCAAACCTTGAGGGATTACACCACTGCCAAGGGACTTTGGGATGCTCTGGTCAGTAAGTTTGAAGATAACATTGAGATGAGGAATAAATGAAAAGGAATGTTGAAGGGTGAGTTCAACATGTTTAATCATGTGCAAGGAGAATCGGTCACTGGCCTTAATCATAGATTTGAAATGTTGATTACTAAGATCAAGTGTGCTGGAACAAAATGACCAGATTGAAATCAATGACTAGTTGCTTAACTCTCTCGCATATGCTTGGAATAGCAGTGCTATTACAATCAAGAGAACAACCAACCTTCAGATGACTACGTTTGCTGATTTGACATAAATCATCAAGTCATTTGAGATGGATGACAAACTCAGAATGGGTAATCATATCAGTTCTCTCAATTAAGCTAGGATATCTACCCGATCATGAATAATCACAACTTTTCTGAGTCAAGCACACCCCACTGTTCACAATGCTAATTCTACCTTCAAGACAACTACTACACCTCAAGCACCATCAAGTTCAAGCTTAATTCAAGCTGCCATTGACAAAGCCGTTTCTTAAGCTTTAAAAGCCCATGGGATCAAGAAATCCACAAGCAGTCAAGTTCATTCCGATCCTTAAACCATTTCAGCTGATGACTCCAATGTGGCACTGTTCCATGCCTTTATGGAAAGCCATGATGATCTATTACAAGGAAAGTTTCTTACTCCTTCATTTGAGCAAGGAGACCTTCCTGAGATCAATAAGAAAGATCTCAAGAAAATGGACATTAAGTACCAGATGGCCATGGCTGTTCACCGGGCATTAAACTTCATGAAGAAGTATGGAAAGAACAATTTTAGAGATTCAGATGGGAAGAACATTGGGTTTAAGAAGGAAAAGATGCGTTGCTACAACTGTAACGAAACAGGTCACTTTGCAAGAGAATTCACCAACCCACCAATGGCTTTTAATGACATCAAGATCACCGAGAGTCTGACAATGAGGGTGCTAAAAGACATGACAAGAAGCCCGTTACAAGTTACCCCTCGCAGTCAAGAGTCCCAATAATTGGTCAAGGAAGCTCATCCAAGGGAAAATTCGAGTCGAGCTCAAAGGCTATGATTACCCGAACAGATGAAGCAACTCAACCAGATTGGGAAGATGAACATTTTGAAGAGCTAAAGAATCCTCTAACCTTTGCTGGAATGTCCTTCTCAAATGAAGCAAGCACCTCATCAAGCCCTGCTGGCGGAACACCTTCACTTACCTCTGTCATTCCCAAGGTACACAAACTTTGCTCACAAGCTTGTATTGATAAAGCTATGAATTATAGAACTCATAATGTTGCCCATATAGATGAAAATCTTAGCATTAAATGCCAGAATGATGATCTTAGGAAAGCTGAAAAGATATATACCACTAGGATCAAAAATCATAATAACGATATGGCTAAACTTAATGAAAAACTTTTCCAATATGAAAAACTAGCTGAACATCACGAAAGACGTATTGTTGAATTAAATGCTAAAATTGAGAAATTAGAGTTAGATTTAGCACAAAGGAAAATAGCTATTGACAGATTTGAGTTAGATTTTTTGATAAGCTTAGTGGGATAATTGGGGCACAGATGGGGGAAAGAAAAAAGACAAGAATAGGCTATGATAATTCTGCTGTTCCACCTCCTTTTAATAAGAATTATACTAGCCTTCCTCACTTTAGTTTCAATTCCCCACCTGAGGATGAAATAGTTTATGGTATTGGAAACGTGCCAAAACCAAAGACATTTACTCCTACTGTCCCAAAGACAGTTGATCCAACTCTTCCATTGATTAGTCCTAATGGTAGTTCATCTTCTTTGGCATGTTTTGTAGAAGAAAGTGATTGTGTGAAAACAAAAAAGGGTTATGGAGATAAATGGATTTTAAATTCACTTCTTGATTCAAGTGTGAATCTAAAACCATATGTTGTTAACTCAGTCTGTAATAATAATACTTTCAAAAATATTTTGAACAATCATGTACTTGTGAGAGTGTTGATGTTGGCACTTCTCTTAATGATGTGAATGAAAATGATGTTTCCACTTCCGATAGTGACTGTGAAACTGTTTTTGATGAGATTATTAATAACATAAATGTGCAAGAAAAAGTGTTTGTTGAGATAAACATACCTAGTTGTTCATCAAGTGATTGTAAAGTAGAGGGAGAGAAAGTTAAAGAAACTTGTTTTGAAAAGGAAAAACCTACTACTTCAAGTAAATATGTACCGCCACACAAAACATTTTTTTCCAATCAACTAATCAATTGTATCATTCTCAACTATACAATTATTTCGATAACAACTACTATGGTTGTCATCCACAATATTATGTTAATTCATTCTATTCAAATGTTGTTGGTGCATGATGTCACTAGTTCAGTATCTTGTGTTTGTTTGTGTCTGTAATCATTTAGATTATTTGTTTTGTGTTGAATATGGTTTGTTATATGTTCGCCATGTGTTGGGCGAACTTGAAGGACAGCGAAGTTATGACAACTTCACCTAGTGTGTTAGGCGAAGTTGTCTAGTATTATAAACTCATAACTTCGGCTGAGTTAAAAAAAGTTTTTGTGTTTTGAACGATTGGTTTATTTGTGATTCTCTGAATCACGTGTTAGTAATATATCAAGTATTACCTTATGTTTTTGTGTGTTTTCTTATATTCAACGTATTAATCATCTCGACAGTCGTATCATATACGTGGGGATTCCGCACCTTCGTGTTATGATATATTCCTGTGTAGATCTGGCTGGGAACCTTCAATTGGTATCAAAGCATTTTGCTTGTGATTGTGTGGTTCGGGATTATCACACGAGTGTTAAGATCTTTCCGTTAGACCATTCGCGGAACAAGTTTATGTTGAAAAACCTCGTTTTTGTCAATTGCCCCTCATCATTCCATCAAATACTCCTTCAAATCATCCTCGCGTCCCTCGAAATCGACCAACCTTACCTGCAAAACCACTGTGTTCCTTTGGCGAAGTTGCCGTCACCCATACTAGGGTTTTCGGCGAACATATAGGGTTTCTGCGAAGTTGTGAAGTAGCGAAGTTAAGTTAGCGAAGTTGTGTTCTGCGAAGTTAAGTACCGGCGAAGTTACAAACTAGCGAAGTTGTATTATCTTCGCTATTTGCCGTTTCACAGAATCTTGTTTTTGCCTTTTGAATCACAATCTTTAGACTATGACCTCGATAAACATCACAGAATTGGTAAAGATGGAGGTTGAGGCTGGTTCTGCAACTAAAGCTTCAAAACTACTGAAAGGTACTGATTTCGTTGCATGGAAAGATAGATTTGAACATTATGTGAAGTATCAAGATGCAAAGATGTGGGTCTGCATTCAAGACGGATACATTCCACCAACGTCCATGTTTGAAGGTCGTGAACAGATTAAGAAGTACAGTAAGATGGAAGATGATGAAAAGAAGATGTATGAGGCAGAAAGTAAAGCACATGCAGCCATAACAATGACACTTCCACAAGAGATTCACCACACTTTTAAAAAATACAAAACTGCTAGAGAACCATGGGAAGCACTAGAGAATCGATATGAAGGAAATGTGGGGATACGTACCTCCAAGACAAAGCTGCTAAAAACTCAATTCTCTGTATTCAGATATCTGAAAAACGAATCACTTGATGACATCATAACACGATATTATCATCTGATGACCGAGCTAAATAACTACTCCATTGAATACAAGGAAGAAGAGATAGTAGAAAAGCTTCTTGATTCTCTCCCACCAAAATGGAAGATGTACACTGTTATGATGAGAGAAGATAAGGACTTTGAGAAGATTGATTTGGAGACGGTGGTAAATAAGTTACAGAATTTTGAACTTAACATGGCTCGAAAGGAGACACCTACTAATCAGGTTCAGGATCCGGGAATGTATGGTGCTAAAGTCACTCCAAACTCAAGTTCAAAAACAAAATCCACTGCCTACTACTCAAAGGGGGAATCAAACTCCACTTAATGGTCATGTTATTCTCAATATGGATGGTGACGTATGTTTTGTAGCTGGAGGTAGTAGTTCTTCAAAACCTCAAACCCAAATAGTAATTTCTCAACCAATGCTTCTAGCAAGAACTACTCACAGATGCCTATGAGTGTGAAATCAGCT
>NW_027501098.1:0-76784 GCF_021521415.1 Bidens hawaiensis | reverse complement strand
CTGACGACATCCGAACCACAATTTTTCGGCAATAAATTTGCTTGACTAGCACGCGACACCCTTCATTTTGTCAGATGTGCCTTAAAACACTGGCCACCACCACTTACGTTTTTTTCCAGCCAGATCTGAAGCACTGCAACCCCTGTTTTTTCTTCATCAATTTGGATTGCCGGTGGTGGTCGGAGATTGGTGACTGAAGCTCGTATCTTCTAATGGTGGATGAACCACATATTTTAGAGCTAGGTTTTTCAGAACCTAGTAACTTATGATATGAGAGAAGATAAAGGGAAATATTGAAGTATGATATGAGAGAGATAGAGAGAGTGGTGGTTGACGGCGGTCGCTGGTGGTGACGGTTGGACGGCTTCAGAGAGGAGACCTGATTATGGTTATTTGGATTTTGGAATGGGCACTTTTGTCTTTTAGGCACTTTTTCATTCCAAGTTAGGCAAACTTCTAACCTAACAAGTTACGGAATTTTAAAGGAATTCACTAGATTCCAATTCCAATTCCAAAACATTCTGCGAACCAAACACCCCCTTCAATTAATTACATAAAAAGATATCAAATTTACAAAATCCCGTTTAAACGATTAATTTATGAAAAAGACAACAAAAACAAGTTAGAAGGCGGTAGAGTGTAATTACAATTCACTCACTCCAACTCATCGTCATCCTCACCATCATCTTCAAAAGATGTAATAAAATAAGATTCTCATTTCACCTGCAACGAAAATGACCCAAATTCAAACCCCCAATCAAATTCATCCTTAAATCCAAAGCATTCATCAATCCGATTTAACACCTCATTCTCCGGTTAGTTCAACCTACCGCCACCCACCACCCCAATCCAACTCTAATACTCCAAACCCACCTCAACTTCTTCAACAATGAAACTGCTGGCCTTACACCAGAGCTACGCTAACCGAACCCGGAAATCGCCGTTAGATTCCTCCATGGACGGAGCTAACGCCGTTAAGTCTCCGTCAAGTGTCTTCTGGGTAATCCTCTATTGTTTATGCTGTTTAGTTAGTCTGGTTCTTGGGTTTAGATTCTCTCGTCTTGTATTCTACTTATTATTTTCAGCTTCTTCGATTAATAATCTCTACTCCACTACGACGTCGTTTGGAAGTGGTGCCGATATATCCGAAACGCTGTCGTTTACCACTTCTCTCCGTACCTTTACACCAAATACTAATATTAATAATAATATTACGAGTAGAGTGGTGGTGGGTCGGCACGGGATCCGGATCCGGTCGTGGCCGCATCCGGATCCGGTGGAGGTTATGAAAGCTCATAAGATAATTGAAGCGGTTCAACGCGAACAGAAGGTTCAGTACGGGATTAAAACCCCGAAAACCGTGATTGCGGTTACTCCGACTTATGTTCGCACGTTTCAAGCTCTGCATTTAACTGGGTTGATGCATACTTTGATGAATTTGCCCTATGATGTGGTGTGGATTGTTGTGGAAGCCGGTGGCGTCACGAATGAGACGGGTGCGTTGTTGGCGAAATCGAAGGTTCGGGTCGAGCATATCGGGTTCAAGAAGAAGATGCCGATCTTTTGGGATGCGAGACATAAGTTGGAAGCTGAAATGAGATTGCAAGCTTTGAGGTTTTACTTTTGGAATTTATGAAATTTATGTAATTTATGAAGTTATGATCGGTTTTGATTACGGGTTGACTTTAATTTTTCGTGATTTAGGGTTGTGAGAGAGGAGAAGATGGATGGGATAGTGATGTTTGCGGATGATAGTAATATGCATAGTTTGGAGTTATTTGATGAGATCCAGAATGTGGAATGGATTGGTGCGGTTTCGGTTGGGATTCTTGCTCATTCGAGTCATTCTGATGAAGATCCGTTTGCGGTTCATGATCATGATCATGATCGTAAGATGACGGATGAAGAAGATGAGAAGAAATCACTCTTGCCGGTTCAAGGTCCGGCTTGTAACTCGTCTGATCGGTTAACTGGATGGCACGTGTTCAACTCTGATGTATACAGAGGCAAGAGTGCAAATTATATTGGTGATATGGCGGTTGTGTTGCCAAGGAAGTTGGAATGGTCAGGGTTTGCGATGAACTCAAGGTCGGTATGGAAGGAAGCGGAATTTAGGCCTGATTGGATTAAAGATTTGGATGATGAGGATGATATTGAGAGTCCTCTTTCTTTGGTTAAAGATTCTTCTATGGTGGAACCGCTAGGTCGGTGTGGGAAGAAGGTGATGGTTTGGTGGCTTCGAGCTGAGGCTCGTGCGGATAGCAAGTTTCCTTCAGGGTTAGTCATCTTTCTAGTATTTAGTTACCTTTGCATTAAATGGTTATCACTGCTATATATGCATCATGTTACAAGTAAGCTTGCCAACAAAGTTGTGTTGATTTGTGAATTATTGTTTGTATAGGGTACTGTTAATTGTATTTAGTTAGGGTTTTAGCCCATTTGGTTAGATAGAGCCCATGGGCCTTTTATGGGCTGTTAGCTAGGGTTTAGTTGTGTATATATAGGTGTAGTGGCTTATGTATTAGATACACCTTCAAGTAATAAACATTACTTTTACTACAACCATCTTCTTTACATGGTATCAGAGCTATGGCTCTCGATCCAAACCCTAGCCGCGATCTGACCCGAACCTGAGTCTGACCAGCCGTCACCAGCAGCCTTCAGATCTGAAACAAGCTCCTGCCTTGTTGTTCTGTCCGAGCACTGTTCACGCGAGCACTGTTCACCGGTACTGTTCATCACCGGAAACACTGTTCACGCCGGGAAAACACTGTTCACTGCCGGGAAACTACTGTTCACTGACGAGCACTGTTCGCGCGAAATCACTGTTCATCGGTACTGTTCATCGCCGGAAACGCTGTTCACGTCGGAAAAAACTCCGGGAAAAAAACACTGTTCACTGCCGGAATTACTGTTCGCTGCCGGAAAGTTACTGTTCGCTGCCGGGATTAACTGTTCACGACGAGTAACTGTTCCTGCCCTCCACCCGCACTTGTTACTGTTCACAGTCAATTTTCAGTTTCGTGTATCACTATGGGCGAAAATACATACATGTATACATTTACTAAAGAGGAGCATGATCTTATTCAACGGTTTCTTACCTCCCAGTTGCCTCATCCTCAAACCAGCTCGGCACATTCAGGTAAACCTTCTAGCCTTGACTTATCATGGGTGATTGATTCTAGAGCCACACATCACATGACTGGGAATCGGGGTATTTTTTCTAGTCTTCAAAATGTTTCCCATGCACCAGTACGTCTTGCCGATGGATCTTCATGTCCCGTTCTCGGCATAGGATCCATCAGTAACTCGGAAAACCTAAAACTGTCTTCTATCCTATTTGTTCCTAAATTTCCTACCAGTCTTGTTCAGTGAGTCAGATTACCAAACAAAACAACTGTTCTGTGACCTTTTACCCAACTCACTGCGTTTTTCATGAACTAGGAACAAATCGGGTAATTGGTACTGGTTTTGAATCAGGAGGTCTCTATCGTATATCCCCGTTTTCGCATCCTGTAGCAAACTTATGTGATTCCGCTGTCAGGGAGGCTCACTGTCGGTTAGGTCATCCCTCTACAGCAGTTCTGAGGCAAATGCGACCAGATTTACCACTTTCGTCTTTTAATTTTCATTGTGAGTCGTGTCAACTTTGTAAACATACCAGGCGTCCCTATCCCCCTAGGGTGCCCAATCGAGTCAGTTCTTGTTTTGAACTGTTGCATTCTGATGTGTGGGGTCCTTGCCCTATCAAATCTACGTTGGGTTTTGAATATTTTATTACCTTTATTGATGACTATTCTCGCACTACTTGGGTTTAGTTATTGAAATCTCGTAGTGAGGTATTTTCCATATTTCGAGAATTTAATGCTTATGTTCAAAACCAATTTAACACCACCATTAAAACTTTACGATCTGATAATGCTAAAGAATATTTTTCCACCGACTTTTCTTCATACTTAAAAACCAACGGCATTATTCATGAATCATCGTGTGCTTATACATCTCAACAAAATGGTGTGTCCGAACGCAAAAATCGTCACATATTGGATGTTGCTCGCACAATCATGATCCAATCACGTGTTCCTCATCGTTTTTGGGGAGATGCCGTTCTCACTGCCACATATCTGATTAACCGCATGCCCTCAACCGTTCTTCATGGTAAAACACCGTTTTCTATACTATTTCCCAACGATGATCCATTTCCTCTCGCACCTAAAGTATTTGGTTGTGTCGCCTATGTTCATGACCATAGTCCAAAAACCATCAAACTTGATCCTCGAGCCATTCGTTGTGTCTTTCTTGGTTACTCACGGGTTCAAAAAGGGTATCGATGCTATAGCCCATCACTTCACCGATACTTTACCAGTGCCGATGTCACTTTTCACGAGTCTCCTTACTTTCCCGAGTGTTCCACTCCTGTTTCTGACCCGTTTCCCGACCTAGATATACCCACATCTCCCTTCATCCCCACCATTCCTGTGTCAATTCCTTTTACCGATCCAATCTCTACTGATTCTGACCCACCGACAGAATCTCCGCCACTGCTTTTCACATATGCTAGGCGGGGTAGGGGTCAAACATCAGCGACTCTTGATTCACAACCTGGCCACGACCCCGAAATACCCTCCGATACTCCGCCTACATCTGAGCAATCCACACCTCTCACTACTACATCGTTACCCGATCCACCAACCTCTGACACACCTGTTTATGATCCTCCTGGTGCCCCACTTCCCGATATACCTATTTCCTTTCGCAAGGAACCCCGGACATGTACTCGTTACTCAATTCAGGACTATGTTGCCTACACCCACCTATCTCCTGAATCTCATGCGTACACCACTATCCTTGATTCCTACCCGATTCCCAAAAATGTGACGAGCGCTCTCGCTCACCCAGGATGGAGACAGGCTATGGAAGATGAAATCGGGGCTCTAAAGTCCAATCATACATGGGATCTTGAAACACTTCCTAAAGGGAAGCGTATTGTTGGTTGTCGTTGGGTGTTTACGGTTAAACTACACCCGGATGGCTCCCTACACCGCTTAAAGGCTCGGTTGGTTGCAAAAGGGTATTCTCAGGCATATGGCATTGATTACGATGAAACTTTCTCTCCGGTTGCTAAAATGCCATCTGTCCGTATTTGCATCGCTCTTGCTGCCATTAATCATTGGCCGCTCCACCAGCTTGATGTCAAGAACGCCTTTCTTAATGGTGTTCTTGAGGAGGAGGTATATATGGAGCAGCCCCCAGGGTTCGTCGTTGAGGAGGAGGCCTCGAAAGTTTGTAGACTACGTCGTTCTCTATATGGTCTTAAACAGTCTCCCAGAGCATGGTTTGGTCGATTCTCTAGTGTTATGGGACAGTTTGGGATGACGCGGAGTGCCTACGATCACTCTGTCTTCTTTAGACACCAGAAAGGGAAGAGGATTATCGTAGTTGTTTATGTGGATGACATTATAATCACAGGTGATAACGAGGTCGGGATTTCCGAACTCAAGCAGTTTCTTCAGTCTCAGTTTCAGGTAAGCGACTTAGGTCGACTGAGGTATTTCCTTGGCATAGAAGTATCCCGCTCTCCACAAGGAATACTTCTCTCCCAACGAAAGTATGTTCTTGATATGTTAACTGAATGTGGCTTACTGGGTTGTAAACCTGTTGATACACCAATGCTTCCTACAAAGAAACTCCTCCCAAAGGAAGGAGATCCAATGAAAGATCCCGAGCGATACAGACGGCTGGTTGGTAAACTTAATTATTTAACCGTCACACGACCGGATATCTCCTTTACTGTCAGTGTTCTGAGCCAATTTATGGCTACACCATACACCGGTCACTGGGATGCTGCCCTTCGTGTCTTAAGATATCTTAAGACCTCACCTGGCTTGGGCATATTATACTCTGATCAGGGTCATTGTCGTGTAGGTGCCTTCACGGAAGAAGGAGATGGTCGAATATCAGGGTTCTCAGATGCAGATTGGGCAGGTTGTCCAATTTCTCGACGATCTACCACCGGATATTGTGTGTTTGTTGGGGGAAACCTTGTATCATGGAAGAGTAAGAAGCAACACACGGTCTCCCGGTCGAGTGCCGAATCAGAATATAGAGCCATGGCAGATGTAACATCAGAGATGACATGGGTTCGTCGTCTTCTCAGAGAGCTCGGGGTTGTTTCTAATGACTTGATGAGGCTATACTGTGATAATCAGTCAGTTATTCACATAGCCAAGAATCAAGTATTTCATGAGAGGACAAAACATATTGAGGTCGACTGCCACCTTATCAGAGATCGGGTAGTAGGCACACAAATTGATCCTCCTTCCATTCAACCAGTTCATGTGAAGACAAATTTTCAGCTAGCAGACATTCTAACTAAACCGCTCCGGAAAGCTCAGATAGATTTTATTTGTAACAAGTTGGGCATGATTAACATCTATGCTCCAATTTGAGGAGGAGTGTTAATTGTATTTAGTTAGGGTTTTAGCCCATTTGGTTAGATAGAGCCCATGGGCCTTTTATGGGCTGTTAGCTAGGGTTTAGTTGTGTATATATAGGTGTAGTGGCTTATGTATTAGATACACCTTCAAGTAATAAACATTACTTTCACTACAACCATCTTCTTTACAGGTACGATTGGCCAATTGCATAGATCGGCTTTATAGTAATATATGTTTGAAAAGTTATGACAACGGTCAAGTTTCTAACGTGGTGTTTGGATGTGTGTTTTGAAATTGTGAGGTTAAAATAAGAATTGATTAGCTGTAATAGAAGTTAGAACATGTTGCTGGATATAGTTTTCGGGCCGTTATAATTTAAAATTTTTAGGAATTAAAGAATAATTTGACCAAAATTATATATTGTTAAAGGGTAAATTTTATAAAAGATCAACATGCTTTCTGTTTTTTCTCACAAACTCCCTCAACAAATTTTTGCACATTTACATGTTAAATTTGTATAAAGTTATGATTCTTATTTTATAACAACTTTGAACTGATACATCTGGTTGTTTGACTAATGTGTAAATCTTTTTTTTTATCATGTGGAGTGTATAATTTTTTGTATCCTAGTTTTTTAAAACAATTTGGATGTACCGGTTTCAAGTTGTTTTAAAAAATATTCACAATTTTGTTCAATTGTAGTTTGTAGGACGTTAATGTGGTAACAGTTGCTGAGTGACTTTTGTGAGGAAAAAACCAGAAACTATGTTGGTCTTTTCCCCTTGTTTAGCTAGTGAAAATTTAACATAACTTTTTTTTTAATCAGTTGTAGGAATATGTTGTGTATTTTATTTGTCAACAAGCTTCAAAATAAATGGTAAAGTATTTGTTTCAATAGTTATGTTTATTTTTGGTATTATTTTTGATAACATGTGGATTAAGAAGAGGGATATATTAGTGATCTTAAATTCTTGAGATATCCTAATAATCGGTTTATTTTACTCCTAGTCCCTATAGAGTAGGACAGTCATGATCAAAACTGACCATCATTGCTTCAAGGTTATATTTTTGTTCATTTTAGGTGGTTGTTCACTTGTTTGATGAAGTGTGGTTGGGGTAAGGTGGTCTTTTGTAACATGAACATTTTTGGATTTTGGGAATATATAACAGCTTGGTTCATTATGTGTGTCGGCATTGATAACTATAGAATTTACAATGTATGCAATCTGAGTCATTTATGTATGATTGTATGTTCATAACTTCATATTTACATATAAATATGCATGTTTATGTATACAGTATTGTCACAATGATGATTTAATATTTTCCTATTGGAACTCTTTGGTGTATATTTTACTCGACTCATTTTAGCTTAGAGTTGGTTCCTTTCTCTGATGCAGATGGATAATCGATCCTCCATTAGAAATGACAGTTCCAGCAAAGCGAACACCATGGCCTGATGTCCCCCCTGAACTCCCATCCAACACCCAAAAAGTGATCACCACCACCCAAGAGACCACCGAGAAGCGTGCAACAAAAACCCGGACCCCCAGATCAAGACACAGTTCACGCAGCAAAAGAAAACACGAATTAAGAACCGCAGATGCACGCGTCTCAGCTAGGAATTCTGGAGAAAGAATCAACTTGTAGAGACATGTTGGGTCAATAGCTGGCAAGAAACCTGGTGATGAAATCTTTAATACAAAGTAAATAGGTGGTGTAATATTTTTTAAATATTTACTTTTTATTCTATTTCCGGGATTCATTCGATTTTCTGTTTGTGATTGATTAGTGTTCAAAGGACATTTTTTGCGTTTTATACATACGTGAAGTTTTCATGAAACATGAGCAGATGGCAATCTTTTTACTGCAAATTACCACCATAACATTATGTTGCTCATTTCTTGATCACACCTTCAATCTTCGTCGTCGTTAGTGCGATCCAGTGTGGAACTGGAAATGCTGATGATTATGTGGATCATGGTTTTGTTACCTTCTAATGCTATAAGTTGGTATCAAGGTGTTGCAATGATGCTGAAATAACTTGGCCTGTAATATAGAAATATAGAAACAAAGTGGTTTAAAAGAAATTTTACCATCAAGCAGTAACCGGCTAATCATCTATTTTTCATGTACCGTGTAAAGATTCTGAATCTTTCGCGTCTAGTCTATTCGACACATCTTTGGTTTTGGTGACATATGGGGAACTATGCTGATATGAAGAAGGCGATAGGTGCCGTGTTCTTGACTACACTTTGAAACTTTTGGAAGTGGAGAAACGATGAGCTGATCAGCAATCGAAAGACCTGTATACATAGTGTTTTAAGAGATTAAGGAAGATTGCCGGTTGTGGCTCTCTTTTCGTTCTAATTTTTTTTTCCTTGTAATTTTGTTATTTGTACTTTAGACCTGTATACATAGAGTGTTCAAGAGATTAAGGAAGATTGCCGGTTGTGGCTCTCTTTTCGTTCTAATTTTTATTTTCCTTGTAATTTTGTTATTTGTACTTTATTTTTCGTTGGGCTTCCAATGTTGCTCGCTTTGGGCCCCGATTGCCTTTGGGTTTAATAAAATCTACCGTTTCAATAAAAAAACATCGACCATCCTCAACTAAAATTCTTTGCACTTTGCCTATTTATCAAAATTAAAGTGTGCTTGTTTAAGGGTGCTTGTGTGTGTGTGTGGTGGTGGTTGGGGGGGGGGGGGGGTGTCTACAGAAGCTTTAAGATGAAAAAAGTGTTATACGTTGCCATGAAAGCATGAAAGAAGGGATTCTAAACATGTGTTGTGGGGCTCTATCGACGTTTTATGTATAAAATGACATTGGCTAGATATGATTGGTTGGAAATTAATAAAAATAAATAAATAAACACACAAACAACCTGTCCCACGTTCTTTACATGCATATGCCTAAAGGGCTAAAGCCCGCATGTGTATGGGTGTTCGAATTGTTCGGATTTGAAATTTTTAGGAACCTGTCCGAAATTCGATCCGATCCAAGTTCGGGGCATTATCAAACATTTTTAATAATAATAATAATAATAATAAATGTTATGTGACATTTAAAAAGTGGAAAAAAGCCCAAATACAAAAGGAGGGAGGCTTCGTAAAGCCCAAGTTTCCATTCGGGTGGGGTGTGTATAAGATCCGAAATTACAAAGAGGGGCAGTGAGAATAGAATAGGTTTCTTGGAAAGAAGGAAACCAGAAGATGGCTATGGATCCGAAGCTTACCGAGGTCTCACAGGTGTTTGAGCGATTGAAAGCTGCCTTGGTTCGCAATGATTTCGATACTTGTTCCAGGCTTGTCTCTCAGCTCAAGGTGATTCATCACAAACCCTAATTTTACGCTTCCTTATATTATATATGCGTTTATTTGAAATCACAGTTTGATTAGTCTCTATTGAACTTTTTTAGCTGGTAAATCCACATTTGAGATCCAATTTGACCTAAAAAGCAGAGTAATAATTGCATTAATTGAATTAGTTTGTTGTTACGGATTACAATGAAAGAAAACTTTGAAACGCAGATACTTATATTGGGCGATAATACCCTAAGAATAGGCACTTCATGTGATAACATATGCAATTCGACACCTATGCAATTGATATATCACCGATATATAAGTCAGAATATCGGTACCGATAATATCAAGGGAAAATTCCCAAAATAAGCATTTATGAAAACAAATTTCTAGTTTTAGGTATCATTTGGAAGAAATTCCAGAAATAGGTATTATAAATTAGTCGTGACGAGTAGTTTGTAGAAACCAATTAGAACTTGCCACGTGCCCTTAAACTAACCGTAATGAGCACGTTCACTAATCATTTACTCATCACGACTAAATAAGTTTCATGCCTCGTAATCAACGCCCACGAGTAATTCATAAGTCCTTTAGTCGCGACGACTAGTTTTCCCGGTTTACATTCCTTACACGAGTAGTTTATTAGTAGTTAACTCGTTGCGACTAGTTTAATCTTATAATCTACTCTTCGCGACTAGTTTAATCTTATAATTTACTCGTCGCGACTAAAGGACTTATTAATTACTCGTGGGTGTAAATTATGAGGCATGAAACTTATTTAGTCGTGACGAGTAAATATTAGCGAACATGCTCGTTATGGTAAGTTTAAGGGCACGTGGCAAGTTCTAATTGGTTCTACAAACTACTCGTCACGATTAGTTTATAATACCTATTTCTGGAATTTCTTGCAAATGGTACCTAAAACTAGAAATTTGTTTTCATAAATACTTATTTTGGGAATTTTCCCTAATATCAACGATATTGGACTAATATTTGACCGATATATCACCGATATTCCTGATATAAGTGTTTTAAGTCTTAACTATCAACTTTTAGTGTTCATTTATTGTAAGTCTTAATCAATTCTTACTTGATACGATTGTTAGTGTTTTACAATTTGCAAAAGGTTAATTTGTTAATGGTAGGCGACTATACTGAATTGTTAGTGTTAAATTGCTATATATATGAATTTTACATGATGTTAAAATTACCGATATCTCACTGCGATAACCTATAGATATCCCGCATTAACTGCTTAGTTGGACACAACTGTTGATGTTAGGGCTGTTAATCAACAATTGGACAATAATAAACTAAGAGTATGAGGCCTTTGTGATAATATGCTTTGAGACACTTCTTAAGCCTCTAGAGTACCAAAGAATCTACTAAAACAAATTAGAATACACGTACAGATATTTCATACTTTGGTTTGATACCATCAATGAACAAAAACAGTGCAGTAGAAAAGGCTGACCAAACCGGTTCAGACACTGGTGGTTAACACTGATAGGACTTGCTAGAATTTTTCGGCTTTTGATCAAGATTGTGAGTTTTTGTAGGTCCCAAGTTATGACTGATTGAATGAATAGCATTTTCATCTGCTAGCTCAACTTTAAATACAAGAGTTTGGCTCAACAATTTTTTCACCAAAACTTACATCTTAAGAAATATAACTGGTAATTAAGTTGGGAAACAGTATATTGTGTAGGTTAGTATGTTGATTACATGTGTTCAAGATTGGTTTTTGTATGCCATCCAGTGGCCAAGAAAGGATAGTGACTAAATTTCACTTCGTTATATCATGTTTAACTCAACAGTAATAACATTGTTTTATCAACCATTTGTAAACTAAATTATGATTTCTTATCGTGTAGATCTTGTTGATTGAGTTTAAGAGCCTCCCACCATTGTTTGCTGAAACTCCTAATGCAGTTCAAGAGTTAACTCTAGCAAGTAAGTATTCACTATCGTTTATTATTATTATTTTTTTATATTCAGTTGTTTACAATATGAATGATCAATATAAAAATTTGTTTACTTGCACTCTCCATGCTCCTTTTTCAGCTCATAATAAAGTCTATATTTGTTGATAATTACAGGGGATATATACGAGCATGCTGTGGTGCTTAGTGTAAAGATGGAAGATCAGGATGCATTTGAGAGAGATTTCTTTCAGCTGAAACCATACTACACAGATGTTGGGTAAAATTCATTGCTATGTAGGCCTGTAAACAAACTGAACAAACATGGACACTTAAAACATACGAGTTTTCTTGTTTTTGTTCCTTCATTAAGAAACTGAAGGTGTTCGTTTTCGTTTGTGTTGGTCCGTTAATGTTCTAAACGAACGGTTCACAAACATGAACGGACACAAACAAATGCAAACAGTCATAAATAAACAAACATAAACCAACAAGTTAAAATTAAACGTGAATTTCAAATTGATGTTTAAAATACAATCATTATTATATCAAACGCTTTAAAACTAAACAAACGATTCTAAGAATGAATTGTCAAATTGATTTCAAATTAACATTAGGAGTAAATAAGTTAAATAAATATTTAAATGAACACAAACGAATGAACACATATAAACAAGCCTAAATTAACGAACAACGTTCACGAACATAGATGAACGTTGTGTTTATGTTCATCATTTATTAACTAAACGTATATAAACAAACTTTATGCTGAACGGTTCATGAACAGTTCACTAAATTTTTGGTTCATTTACATATCTATTGCTTTGATTAATTGGTTTCCATTGAAATTATTGGTGATGTATTTAATCTTTCTTTTGTTGGAACAGTAACCGTCTTCCACAATCCCCTCAGGAGTACCCAATTTTGGGTCTTAATCTTTTGAGACTTCTGGTACAAAACCGAATTGCTGAGTTTCACACCGAATTAGAATTGCTTTCATCAAATGCTCTAGAGAATCTTTGTATCAAACACGCGGTGGAGCTTGAACAATCATTCATGGAAGGCGCTTACAACCGTGTATTGACAGCTAGACAAACTGTCCCCCATGAAACTTATGTTTATTTCATGGATCTCTTGGCAAGAACAGTCAGGTAAGAATCATTCAATCTGCAATTTCAACACTAAAACTGTAATTATAGATGTTGGTTGTTAATTGTTATGTATGACTTCATTTGCAGGGATGAAATTGCAGGGTGTAGTGAGAAGGCGTATGACTCACTTAAGGTTGAAGATGCTCGCCAAATGCTGTTGCTTTCCTCAGACAAAGAACTTTTCGAATACATCAAAGAGGTACCAATTATCAAAATAATTTATAATATGACAATTATCATAATTATAAATATTAATATTAATACTAATATAAAATGCTGAACAGGAGCATCCAGAGTGGGAGGTAAAGAATGGATGGTTAGTCTTCAACAAGGCGAAAGAATCAGCGGCATCATGCAAGGAGATTCCATCTCTCCAGCTCATCAATCAGACTCTTAGCTATGCGAGGGAGTTGGAGCGTATCGTTTGATCAAATCATGTTTCTTGATTATGAAAAAACTTGTTATTTGCTTTCTGGAACATAGCCTGGGACTGTTTTGTAATTTACTCATAATCTTACTGCTTTGTGTTATTTTGTACTTTCTTGAGCTCGTCTCTAATGGTGATTAGCCGTTTGGATTGTTCTTCGTTTTTGATCAGAAATAACCGAAGAGGGAATATTTTGTTCAGCTTGAGGTTTCTAGTCTTGGTTGCACGTTCTACAAGTTTTTGACCTAGCAAGCATTAACATGATGGCCAACTGTATATTTGTCCATGCATAATGAGAAGAGTCAATCAGATTGTTTAACTCAATTTTCTGCCCAATATGTTTGGTTGGATATACATCTAATTAAGACACTTTAACACGCCCACTTTTTGAATTCATGATCAAGAAAACACGATAAATTTGGTGGTTTAAACTTTTAAGTTCCTAATTTCTAAAAAGTCTTTCTTCAAAATCATACTTACAAAATAATAACTAATGAATTAGTTTTTAAATGATTTATAATTAAAAAACGTTGATAAGAATAAATGAAAATAAATGTAAAAGAGAAAAAAAAATCAAAAAGAAAAACAATTGTAAAAATTACCGACTATTACCAATTATGGTAAGGTAAAATTGTCATTTTCATAATAGTGATTAAAGTTTCTAAGAACGTATTTTATTACAAAAAAATAAAAATAAAGGTTGTTAAACGTGACTTTTAAAGATAAATGATGAAACATTCAATTATGTAAAGGATGTTTTCTATACTTTTGTCAAGAATGAAATTGATTTTGGGTGGCGGTGAGCCGGTGATTGACGATATAATCATGTAAAAGACCGATCATAAACCCGAAAATCATAAAGCACCATAGAAACGAATTTCCACGTCTAAATGCGATACAGTGACCGCATCGCAACCCAACTGGCAAAAAAAAAGGACATTTTTTGTCTATTCATTTATAAACACTAAACGTAGTCCGCCATAGCCTAATTAACCCTCCACCAATCTACTAGTATATGTCCACTAACATTTACGCTTTGGTACCTTGACGTAACATGTAAAAGATGAACTATAACCTCAAAAATCATAAAGCAACATAGGAGTGAAGTCAATACTCCTGTATAGAGGTGGGCAATAAACCGGTTAACCGAACCAACCCGAAAATGAACTGAAACCGAACCGAACTGAAACCGATTATGTAGAAACCGGTTTGGAACCGATTGAAACCGTAGGTTCGGAACCGGCCTGTAATTTTCTCCACCAAAACCGGTTAACCGTACCGAAATCGGGCAAAAACTAGTCAAAACCTGAACCGAAACCGATCAAAACCCGAACCGAAAACGATCGTATCATGATAAGAAACCGGTTTTAACCCGAACCGAAACCGATCATAAACCGGTTTTGACTTTTGTTGACCAAACCAAACATGTTTTAACCCAAACCGGTTTTGAGTTTTAAACCGGTTTGTGCACCTCTACTCCTATATACTACACAATGACTACACCTCATACTTGCTATAGTTACCCAACTGCCAAAAAAAAAAGACACTTATCGTCTAATCAATTATAAACAATATACATCATTATCGTCAACCTTCGTCTATAATAACTCTCACCAATCAAGAAGTATGCATCCACTAACATTTATTCTCAGATACTATAACGTAAGCATGTAAAAGATAGACTATAACCTTAAAAATCATAAAGCATCATAGAAACGAAGTCCTACGTTTACAGGTGATTCTCATATTTGTCAATAAGTTAACTAACAAAATAGGACATTTATCCATCCACCATTTATAATTAGTGGACGTCATTATTGTCAACCATATTCTCAAGAGCTCTCCATCAACCTACAAGCAAGTGTTTGTAAACATTTACTCTCTAGAACCATGATGTAAGCATGCAACATACATACTATAACCTCGAGAATCATAAAGCACCATAGGAACAAAGTCTCACATCTATATACGGTACAACGACCATATCTCATATTTGATACATTAATCCAACTCACAAAAAAGTCATTTATCGTCAAGGCCGGCTCAACACTTTGAGCGGCCTAAAGCTTACAACAAATTTGAGGCCTCTTTTTATAAGTCATTGCTAAAGTATAGAGAAAAAAATTGAAATGTTAATTTGAAACAATCATGATTAATATAATTAAACGACTTAGTGATATTTTAATTTTTTAATTTTCATTAACATATTATTTAGTTCTAAGCAATATGTAAGTTGGATAACACTGAACATATTATTTCATTATTCTATTGGATATTCATATAACTTAACATATTGTTTTATACTAGTTTTTTTTCTACATTTCAATATATATTTTATTACAAATTGAGTTCTATTTTCAAATATTTTGTTCTTCTGTCTTTTAAATACAGATATATTTTCTTATAACAAGTTAATTTAAGAAAAAACACTTTTGTACAAGTATATATAAAATAGCCAGGCCATAACAATTTATTCAAATTACACACTTCAGCAAGTTTATATTTAAAATGTAAAAGTAAAAAAAAAAAAAGAAAAGAAAGTAAACAAAAGAAAAATTACCTTTTTTGGATAACCACTACTCCACTAGTACACCAGTGTCATTCTTGAGAAGTACAAAGTTAAATTGCTATTTTACCAATTACTTTTTTTTGCTAACTATATCATCTTCCCAGTTCCCATAGACCCCAACAAAAACAGAGCAAAACACAACTTATCACTTTCTTCTCTTATCTTTACAAAACGCAAATAAATGCACTAACGTGTGTTTGCTTAAAAAATATGCTATAGAAGATCTTAAAAAATGGGCCTTCAAATTGTGGAGGCCTGAAAATTCTGCTTTACCAGCTTCACGCTAGAGCCGGCACTGTTTATCGTCTAATCATAATTTATATTCGGTAAGCGCCGTCAACCATAATCTATTAATAACACTCCACCAATCTACAAGAAACCAATATTCCAGTTTTAAGAAACAAATAATTTCCAGAAACTCCAATGCAAATAATATATAAAACACGTTTCAGGTATACAAAAGAAGTTTCAAAGTACAACAAATGCATATATGTAAAAATAACAGTAATATACAATAACTTCCCCGAACCGACGTCTTCACTATTACAACCCGAACTAACGTCTTCATACTTGCAACCCAAACCAACATCTTCATACTTGCAACTCAAACTAACATCTTCATGCGTGCAACTCAAATTGACGTTTTCATTTTTGCAACCCGAATCGACGTCTTTATTCTTGCAACCCGAACTTTAGTAACCGCCTAACAAAACATAATATTACATTGGGATAAGTTATTATAAAAACCCACCCCACTTAAGAAAACCATGGAAACTCTTTCTAGACCATTGATTATCCTCCATCAAGGGTCCATGATTAAAGTTGATTATTTTATTGAAATCATTTAACTAAATAATTGAAAAAGTACACTAAAGGGTAATATAGTCATGAAAAGAAAAATCACTTTCATATCTCTCCATTTTCATCTCTCTCTTCTGCACATTTTAAATTCTGAAAAATACACTAAAGTCAATTGTACATGGAGTCACTTTTTTATGAAGAATAAACTATTTTTTATTTCAAAAATTGAATTATTTTCCCCATAAACCAATTTTTTTCTTCAAATTATCTCTTAAACCACTAGCTATGATCTCAAAACACTCACCATAACATTCAACAAGGAGCACTTGCTGGAAAATAAGTGATGACGAGGACAGTACGTACTTGATTTGGTCTTGTAATATTGGATCTTTGTTTCATATTCTTAACAAGAATTTCTAATTTTATATTAGATCTATAACAAGAGGTAAAGGTCCAAGAGGCAATAATAAAATTTTTTCACTTTTTATTTTTTATTTTTTCTTAATATTTGTAATTTACCCTTTTGAATTCATGTTTTACTTTGAGGTTTTTTTCTTCTTTTTTTAATTTTATTATTAATTTCTTTTGAATATGTATTATTTTTTATTATAACTTTTTAAATCATTATGTTTTATTAGATGACTTGATGATAACCCTATAATAACACTGTGTTTATGACACAAAGAAATGGGCAATATGAAATATTGTTAGTTAAGTTTACATATGCGTGAAAATGTAACAAAATATATTAAATAACATGTTTGTAAATATGAAACAATTTTATAAGTTTACATATTTAGGTAACATAATTTTTTAAAGTGTGTAACATATTTTAAAAAAAATGTGTAAATATTTTTAAACTAGTTTACATATTTTAAATAAGTTTACATTCTATAAAAATATGTAACGCATTTTTAAGTATGAAACAAATTTTTAAGCAAATTTATGTACTTTTAAACATGTTTGAACATTTTTATTTAAGCTTACATATTCTTAAATATGTAACAAAATATATTAAATAAAATTGTTTTTAAATATGTAACAAATTTACAAGTTTACATATTTTAGGTAACATAAGTTTTTAAGTGTGTAACGTATTTTAAAGAAAATGTGTAAATATTTTTAAACAAGTTTACATTCTATAAAAATATGTAATGTATTTTTTAAGTATGCAACAATATTTAAACAAGTTTACGTATTTTTTCCCAACAAAAAAATACGTGCCTTAATACTAAAAGCACGTAGTTATAATATATAAGAAAAATACTAAGCTTGGTAAGATTTTGTACCAACAAATTTTTTTTTGATAATAGTGTGCATATAATAAATTAATATTTAGAGAGTAATTGGTGATGAAAATTAGACAAATTAACTTAGAATTATGGTCAACTGATTGACGACATTCACATGCCTTTATTTATTGGATAGAATTATTTTGCGCTAATAAAAATAAAAATGACAAGCATTGAAAAGATGTGTGTCAACATCATCACATCAATGAGTGTAAAGCATGCGGCCATAAAACAAAATTAAAAGACATATATACCCTTAAACATAAATCTAACATTTTTGAAAATGGAAGATGTAAAAGCATAATAACCAAGTATTGGGTTTATTGGGTTTTCATAACTTAAAGGGGTTTTCAAACTATACTTGGCCATATTACATTAATATAACAAACTAACAGGCAATAAACACGTTAATGTATATGACAAAAACAAACCCAAAACATTCAATATCTACAAGATCTTCATTAGACCAAAAACATTCAACAACATTTCTATTAAAACACACAAATCAATCCAAGTAACAAGCAACAAGATCTTCATTAGACCTAAACTTTCTACAAACTTTTTTCAACTAAAAACTAATAATAATAATTGAACAGTTATGCAAAATTATAATTGAAATAAAAACTAATAAGAATTCAACAAATCAAAATTTACAAACTTTTTTCAACTAAAAACCTAATAAGAACCTAATTGAACAAATCAATTAACAATAATTTTGTTAGGTCCCGTTTTGTTTAGTAAGTCTTTTGTATATGGTTTGTATGTAATGGGCTTACTATGTTTCTTTTGTATGTAATTGGGCCCAAGGCCATGTACACAAGCCCATTGGGCATTAGTTGAATTTAAGCTTCTCATGCATGCTTCCCTATAAATAGGAAGCATGTCATGAGAAGAACAAGCTTTTTGTCAACTTGTTATCTTACTTTCTCACTTCTCTTACTCACTTCCTTAACCAAAAATAAACATCCCAAGATCCGAGACCAAAGGTGATTCGGTGTGATATTCCGCTAGCACCGGGTTTAGTTGATCCAAGAATAGTTTTTAGATCCACCCGTTTAGGGACCTACAATTGGTATCAGAGCCCGAAGAGCAATCCATCGAGGAACTTGAATTGTGATTTCCTCGGTTTTGAAAAGGTTTTCTGGATTGCCTTCGTTTTGGTTTGGACTTAACCACAAAATCTTATGGATTTGCTTTTGTGAAAACCTTTGAAGGGTTCTTGGGCTTGTCAGCTTCTGAAACCTTTGCTAACCTTTTCCTTTCTCTTTGGGTTAGCCAAAATGGTTTATTTGGTTTATGTTCTCTTTTTGATTTTGAATCGGTCTCACTGGCAGAAGAGTGAGTTTGGTGAGTCATTTTCTTAGGTTTGGGATCAACCTTAGGAAATGCCTGACCAAACGCATTGTTAGAATCTCTTTGTTGCTTGTGCCAGCTCTTGCAATGTCTTGCAAGATGAGACGAATTTCCACATACAAAGCAACACTTTCTTTGGTTGCATTTATAGACTTCTTACTCACTGAAGTATGTGTGATTTGACAAATAAGGTGATGTGGATGGGTTAACATGTTTGTAATCTCTATCTGTTTGATAGTCATGATCATTTGAAATCTGAGAAGCAAAATAGTTTGAATGCCTAGGTTTCTGTCGAGAGTAGTAATAAGAATTCTGTTTCGCTTTGCATAGTTTGAAAAAAAAGGCTAAGTAGAGGTTTTTCGCATAAGAGGGGTTTTTTGCTTCGCATGCTCCATGCGAAGCGAATAAGAATTCTGTTTCACTTCGCATCTACGTGAAGAAAATCATTTTGCATCGCACGTAGATGCGAAGCGAAACAGAATTCTTATTCGCTTCGCATGGAGCATGCGAAGCGAAAAACCCCTCTTAAGCGAAAAACCTCTACTTAGCATAATTTTTCAGACTGACATGTCACTGGATTGTTTGTGACTTACGGTCTGTTTGACTTTTGGACCATTATGGACATTCTAATTCAATATAATTTGGGCTTATTAGCTTATTAATTGACTAAAAACAGTTTATTAACTCATCTAAACAAGTTTGTATATAAACAAGTATAAGTATGTGTATAACTAAAATTAACCTAATAACTTATGTAGATAATTATATATGTATAAGTATATATATATATATATATGCTAATACATCTTCTGTCTCTTATTTATACTTGATGATGATTCTCATGATCTTAATGTATGATTTCAGGCTCATAATCTATATTGTGCACTAGAGGAACCAAAAGATAAAGAGGACAAGGTGTTTACTTCAATGATCAAGGGGCTGAGGCAGTCACCCCTTGAGTATGCCATCACTGCTAACTCGGCCATTTACACAAAGTGGGTTACAGAATTCTGGGCATTGCAACACCTGCTGATGATGCTCTTTCAATCAATACAAAGGTGGCGGATAAGACTTTGAAGATTACAGAAGGAACATCAGGTGTGCATTAAAGATCAAGGATGAGCCAAATTATGTATATGAGAAAGGTGACAGAGCCAAGCTGAGTAAGTTTGTGACGGCTATGGGATATGATACAGAGTGGAAGAGCCTGGAAAAGAAGCACCTACCGCCGTATTGGAGATTTTTGTTTCATGTGGTGATCCACTGGCTATCAGATTTGAGGGGCGGTTTTGATAGTATGCGGGTAGATTGGGTGCGGATTATGTATGCATTAACACAACGGGAAAAGTTCAATTATTCTCAGAGGTTGTTCTTATGTATGATGGCCAATGCAAAGAATGAGTCAACATGGCTTATGCATCCAAGGTTCGTGCAGTTGATACTAGAGGATTTGATTCCAAAGGCTCTCAAGCCACCTCACAAGAAGGCTAACGATAAAAAGTCACTTCCCGAGCCTTACAATGTTAATGAAATCAGGCAATCAATCTTTGGGATTTTGCTGAGTACAAAGGGAAAGGGTCATCAGTATCAAGGAGAGAGGCCGGGACCGAAGTTCGGTTTGTTTGAGGAGACCGAGCCTGCTGGGGATGAGGCTGAGAAAGAAAGTGGGAGAAATTAGAGCATCTGAGCCAGAGGTTGAAGTTGAACAAGATGACTCGTCTGAGGAAGCACTAGAGGACAGAACCAAAGCCAAACACGATCTCAAGAGGAAGGCTACCGACAAGCCTTCTGTTGGTGGCTCTTCGGGTAAAGAAAAGGCTGTTGAAGAAGAGGAGGAGGAGGAACGTCAGCCCTTGAAGTTGTTGAAGAAGCTTGCAGACTCCCAGAAGTCTTCCAAGCTCGTTGTCAAGCTTTCCACAAAAGGTAAGCCATCCTCTACCCCTAACCCTCAAGTGGTTTCACCTAAAACCTTAGCCAAGACCCTAAGAGACCTAGACGTAGCCAAGATTCAAATCCCCATCTATAAGAAACCCAAAACCAGAATCAAAGCCAAATCCAAACCAACCAAAACCATGCTACACAACTCACCTGATGAATCACCTGAACCCTCACCACAAGACCAACCAATATCCACTTTCTTATCACAAATACCACCTTCACCACCTCAAGATCAACCACAAACCATGTCCCCGCCTCAATCACAATCTCAAACCTTTACACCACCCAAACAACCAACCACTAAGCCCGCACCTACATCAATATTCACATCTTCCATATTTAGTTCACCAATCCAATCCACAAGCATATGGACACAAACTTTTATCTCCTCACTACCAACACAACCAGCATTATCAACCTTAGAACCCAGACTCTACACACCTTTATTCTCAACACCACCCACCTCTACAACCTCACCACTACCTACCCAATCCATTACCCTTCCATTCCAAACTACATTACCACCCATCCTCTCCGATACACCACCAACCACTATCCTTTCACCCAAACCTATCACCAAAGGAAAGTCCTTGACACCTCCAGTGTACGCTGATCCTATCCTTGATAGGATCATCGCCCTGGAGGAATCAAACGCGAAAAGGGCTGAGCGTGAGTTGGTGCTTCTGGAATACATCAAGAATCAGAAGAAGAAGGAGCGTGAGGACGCCATTGCAAATGTTAAGTTGGTAGTACACGTTGTAACTTTGGAGGAATCGAGGGACCTGCACAAAGGTCTCATAGAAAGTCAACAATCCTTGATCAATCAACTCCAAGCTCGAATTCAGAATCAACAAGAACTACTCAACAAGGAAGCTCTGAACAATGCCAGTCAGCGAGCTGAGTACAAAAATGTGTCTGATCGGGTTGAGACACTTGAAAGGAACTTACCTGCTGCCACCGTTCTTGAGGCTCAATTGTTCAAGAAGATGGATGATGCTACTATGAAGTGGGACATTGAAAAAGAAGCTACAAACTCCAGAGTCTCCATGCTCGAGGGACAGTTAGCATCATCCACCTCACTTGGTATTCTCATCGCTGAAAACGCCCAATTCAGAACTATGATTGAGGTTATTCGAGTCAAGGTTGCTGAGCATGATCGCCTAAATGAGCTGCAGTTGAAGACAAACGAGGACATGGTGAGCAAGTATCAAGCTGCCTCAGATCTCATAGGTATACGCGATGATGATTTTCATGCCTTGGAGGACAGACTTGATACAGTGTTTAGAAGTTGGAGACGTACAGGAGAAACCTCAAGGTTGGGAGGACCAGAACCTACCGCAGGTCCAAGTGTGGCCATGCGAGTCGAATAGGTTGTTGGTTCTGAAGGATAGGTGACTGTGGGTCGTATTGCACCACAGGTCGGCCAGACTGGAAGCACTGTTGGAACTAGCTTGGGGATTGCACAAACCCAGGCTGGTGGTGATGATGAAGGTGACGATGGTGATGATGAGGACTAAAGTGACGATGAAGATGAATAGGAAGAAGATGATGACGTGGACGACAATGTTCACGATAGCTTTGACGATGACGATGGTGATGATGAAGGAGGTGACGGTGGAGATAGTGGAGCAGGTGCAACAGGAGGTGGAGGTGGAGTTAACACTCAATCACCTCCACATACTCAGGAGCAAATTCAGCACCCTGCTGCATACAAGGCTGCTCAGAAAGTCAAAGAGGCTGATGCAGAGATTCAAAGTATATATAACGAGTTATTTCCTGCAGGTGTCTTGCAGGTGTAATTGATGCGTTTATTGAAGCTGGGAAAACTTTGGAACCAGTCACAAGACATCATGCAAAGGAGGCTGAAGAAGATGACTATATCAACTACTCACCGAATCTAGACATACCTCCTGTTCAAGATCAAGCTACTTCAGAGGCTCCTGCAAGTGATCCCGTCTTTGATCCAGCCGCCAACTTGTCACAAGCAACACAAAAGAAGAAACGGAAGACTCACATAGTGACAAGTAGTGCCGGTACCCGCTCCCTCAACTACCCCTATCACGATGAGTCGTTGATTGTTTATGCAAAATACAATCGGGAGAACAGTTGCTGGGCCATTAGAAGATACAGTGGAGATCTCATCTACCTCACCCACAAGGAGATGAGTTCACTACCAGAACTTGACATCAATTATCTTCGAAAAGCTTTGGGTACGGGGGAGTATGATGATACATTGGAAGGTTGGGTCACTACTCATCCGCATCATCAATCAAAAGTGGGTTACAAGGATTTTGAGCTGAACAAGGGTCGAAAGCTCAAGAACCCGAGAGAAATCGACCCAGCCACCGGACAACACGCATAATGTGGAGATATAGGGCACCAAAAGACAGTTACATCATTTATCATGGCGAACCCTATATTCCAAACATTCTCGGAGACTTCATTGGCTGGAAATTTGACAACACTACGGGTTAAGCCGTCATACATTGCAAGAACATGCACAAGATTCGTGCATTTGACGAGCACGAGCTTATGGGTCTGCACAAGGAAGACGTGTTGAAGCTCTACAACTCACCCTTGCGTACCGTCGAGGACATTGGACGTCATAACACCGACCGGATAGTTGAAGCTTTCAACAAGTTCATCAAGAGACTTGTTGAACTTCCACTTTCTGAGGACGAATGCTTGGTGTACGATACCAACGGTTTCCAATACTAAAGACTAGAGGGAGATTGTTAGGTCCCGTTTTGTTTAGTAAGTCTTTTGTATTGGTTTGTATGTAATGGGCTTACTATGTTCCTTTTGTATGTAATTGGGCCCAAGGCCATGTACACAAGCCCATTGGGCATTAGTTGAATTTAAGCTTCTCATGCATGCTTCCCTATAGATAGGGAGCATGTCATGAGAAGAACAAGCTTTTTGTCAATTTTGATATCTTACTTTCTCACTTCTCTTACTCACTTTCTTAACCGAAAATAAACATCCCAAGATCCGAGACCAAAGGTGATTCGGTATGATATTCTGCTAGCATCAGAATAGTTGTTAGATCCACCCGTTTAGGGACCTACAAATTTAATTGACAAAAGCCTATTAACCTAATTGAATAAACCAATTAAAAAAAACCTAAAAAATCTAACCAATTAACAACTCAATTGAACAATCAAGTAACAAGAATTCAATTAATAAAACCCTAATAACCTAATTGAACAAACAATTAACAAAAACCTAAAAAGCCTGATGAGTGGTGCCCGGCAGTGGATTTAAGCAGTGGCGGCGGCTGTGGGTGGCCGGCGGAGGGTGTGGGTGGCCCGAGGCTGTGGTGGTCAGCGGGTGTGGGGCGGTTGTGGTGGCCGACGATAGATTTAAGCAGCGGAGGTGGCGGATGTGGGTAGCCGGTGGAGGGTGTGGGTGGTCGGCAGCAAGGGTTTGAAGAAAATGTGGGTGGCCGACGGCTGGGGGGGGGGGTGAGTGGAGAGAATGGTGAAGGAGAGGGGTGGAGGCTAGGGTTTGAAGAAAATGTTCCACGTCTTCATGGTTTAGATTAGAAGATGTTAGAAGAGTTTTGAAGTCAAGGGTTGATGTCAGTTTCAAGAAGACCACACGCAGACTTTTTTTTAATGAAAGGTTTTCCGAAATACAACCACACTGCAGACCTAAACGTCTGCGCGTGGTTTGTGCGGCGCAGACAAAAGAGGCCAGAAGAGCTTCCAAAAAAAAAAAACAAACACCCCCTAAGTTGATATCACACATTAATGGTTAAACTTAGATAACACTTCAGTAAATGATTATTATACATGAGTGATCATGAACCAACTAATTCTCCTGTCTAGAAAATTAGAAAACATGTAGAATTCTGTTAAAGCTTCAATAAAACATATGGTATGCATACATGCACAATATGCTACTTATGATCAAATTACGGCTTTTAGAAATATATCGTTAAAGCAGCAGCTGGCTGCAAACACATCACTACATCAGCATCTCGATCCTGATCGACCCCTCGTTTAAAAGAGCAATTTATGTGTCAGGTTTCCAACAATTCCCCCACCTACTCAAATTTATCCGACCTTTCTTTGCATCTTAACTTATTAAACATTACCCAAAAAGGGCAATATATATGAGTATACAAGAAAAGAAAGTGAATCTAAAAAATATTTACGAAATGCACTCCCTTAAAAATTATCTTTAAAATGACTGTTAATTCGAATTATACTAAAGGTGTTCATCCGTTTTTAGTTACGAATATTTCAATCGAGCCGTTAGACAACAAACAAACGAGATTCGTTAAGACTGCCTGGCCTGTTTGCAGACCGTTAAACGACAAACCAAACCACATTAGTTAGACTGTCGGCTGGACCAACCAGTTTTAGCAGTGTGACAATTCAGATTCGACGGTTTATACTTTATACCAATTTTTGTATATTTTTCCTCAAAATCATTAATTCGTACTACACTTTTTAAAGTAACGCATATGGTTCATGAATAAAATACATATGCATAATTACGTTTTCTAAAAGTATAATGTATTAACTAATATACTAATAATAATAATAAAGGTCAAATGACCGTTACGGTCAAGCTGTTGTTAAGTCGCCAAGCCACTAAACCGGAACTTACTGAATCTCAAACCGGCCGACTTGCTTTGATTTAAACTTTAATTAAACATTTTAATTGTTTATAATGGTCTATTATGAAGGCTACAAACAGAGAAAGTTTATTCATTTTAGTAAGCCTGATTCAACCGTATGCACAAGCTCAACAAACCAGAACAAAATTAGATAAGCATAAACTAAATGAGGTAATCTGTATATTTGCCAAGTAATTTTTGTGGTGTCCAAATTACCGCTTGTTGACTACATAATAAAACTGAAAAACAGAAAAAAGAAAAACAACTTTTGATCAACTCGAAATGTAAGTTTAAACAGTAAGATAAAGTCATGAGCCACCACTGGAACTGCTACTGCCACCTGACTTCCTCCCGAAAGCGCAAGCCGCAAGACCCCTGCGACTGAAGACACTAAACCGAGTCTTGAAAAAGGACCGTCGATTCGAGCTAATAGCCAATGGCTCGGGCTGAGCATCAACTGCACCATGGTTCGCTGTAGCTGGAACCTCCACTGCCTCAGCTTGAACGTCAACACCTGTAGCTGGGACCTCAACCGGCTCAGGTTGAACATCAACACCATGGTTCACTGTAGCTGGGACCTCAAGTACCGGCTCTTCTTGTGCATCACTTTCACTTGTGGTTGCATACATGCTTTCAGGGTCCTCATCCAATAAAACCTGCAACAATCCCCGCCTCGCGTGCAGCCAATTTCCAATTCCACCTGAAACATATTTACATTCCTTCACCTTAATCCTCGCCAAAGTAGGACAGCCATAAGCAAAAGCCTGAATCCCTAGATCATTTACAGGGTAGCGTCTAATGCTGAGGCTCTCCAACGCAACACAATTAAACGCGATACATAAAACTTCCCTGTCAGAAACTGTATCACAGTCACATAGCGCCAACCGCTCCAGCTTCTTGCAATTCACTGCAATCTCACCAGTCGTTGTAGGGTTTACACCAATCATAATCAGCTGCCTAAGGTGCACAAGGTGTTTACCAATAGCCATCAAAGCATCATCTCCTATTCTGTCCGCCTTCTAACCGTGGATACGAAGCCTTCTCAAGTAATGACAGCTTTCAACCACCGCGATCACTCCAGCGTTAGTGCAATCAGGTGTCTTAGCAACATGCAAAATTTGCAAATGCGGACAATTTGATAACGCAGAGAGACCGATATCAGTCACGTGAACTCTCTCCAAATGGACTTCGGTAATACTATTATCAGGAACGGCAACCGATTCCACTATATTATCCCACACACCCGTGCAACTAATCAACTTCAACGACTGCAGTTTCTTCGAACCAGCAATTAACGGTTCGAAGAAGAAGCCGTTGGCAACCTTGATAAGATGTATGCATTTGAGCGACAAAGCAACTGTGCCCGGCCCGATTAGCTCCAGCCTCGTTTCGTTGAAATTGTGGAGGCACAACCTCTTAATTGCTAGTTCTTCAAGAGAAGTACAGTTATTGAGGAGTGCGTTGATTGCTTGAACGCTAAACAAACAAGATCCACACGAAAACTTCTTCAAATGCTTGCAGTATTTGGCTACTTCCGCCAAACCTAACTCTGTAATGTTATTGCATCCACGGAGCTTGAGGTGCATGAGACTTGGGCAATGGGCGGATATTATAGCCAATCCGTTGTCGTTTATGCTTTGGGATAAACGGTCGCTACGTAAAGAGAGCTTCCTAATCGAACTGAGCCGTGAAAACATTGGAAAGAGGTAGGGAAAGATTGCCCATTCGGGGTTGAGTGTGAGATGGTACCGGGTCTGGCCTTCGACGAACAGCCACCTCCTGGATACAAGCGAGCAGCGCTTGCGGTCGTCGGTATCAAGGTGGTGGAAAATTATGGCTAATATATCATCCGTAAGAAAAGAAGTATAGTCGATAGGACCGGTTGCGTCCTTGACAAGAATCTCCGATCGGGTGGAGGAGGAAGATGATGCTCGAGTAGTGGACCGGCGGTGGGTTGATCCCGGCGGCCACGGTGAATGGAAGGAGGGTGATTGCCTAATTAGTTCTCTTCTTCAGGCTGGAAGTTAAATTGTTATTATTATTATTTATTTATATTTTTACCGGAAGTAATGGGCTTGAAGTTTGAATGATATGGCTAGTTAGGTGAATGCGAGTCCTTTGAGATACTTCTACATGCTTATATAGCCATTTGGATATGGAGTGTGACTAGAGTAATATGCCAACTGCTTCGTACATTCTGTAAATTTTTTATTTAAATGTTATGGTTTTGACTTATCCTTTGAATTTGAGTAGGGTGTTAATCGAGTCGTGTTTGTGGGCTGGCGGGTGCTAGTTGATACGAATATGACATGAACCCGGAAGTCGTGTTAGGCGCATGAAAACCGAACACAATCTGAATATTCACGGGTTGAGTCAAACATGACCCATTTGACTCGAAAGTGTTTATTTATTTACTGTTTTACGTATTAATACTTTAAATATACAAACTTATATAAACAATTACATATTTATATATAATCATATGTAAATTTCATTCTTTAATTTTGACATAAGATGTAAACTAATTTAATTAATTACATAAAAAAGTTTAAATTTAAAATAAAAAAAATGGTTAAACGGTGAACCCATGACTTGAACCAGTTTGGATTAAACTCCAACTCACAAATTTCATGTTAGGTTTGTGTTGTGTATTCGGATAGTGTCTCAAATACACATATCTAAATTTTAGTTATATATTTATTACGTGTTTAAGAAGGGTCTAAAAAGTTGGTCATCATAAAGTTTAACCGGTTTTGGTCCGCTGTATCCTTAAGGTAGCACGTGGAGAGATTTACGTCTTTACGTCTAATCTTGTGACGACAGAGAAACCGCGAGTCGTCATGTCTGACAAAGAAACCACTAGTCGTCATGAGACGTGAGAACCGTGAAAGTAAATTGTTGGTTATTGAAGTATTTATAGTATACTTAGTAATGATATGCGCTCAATGAAATAAGATGTGGTATTTTTTCCTCTATTGCATGAAATTTCAAGAGGTTTGACATATTCTTTGACGCCGCTTGCCTAACTTAGTTATCTTTGAACAATCATTTAATGATGATATATTATATATGATGCCATGGCATTAAATGTGTCTTGACCTGTCGCAAGCCATGACTAGACTAGTAGACCGGAGTTTACTCGGTTTATATTTTTATTTGGTCATCCATAGGTGGGATGCTTAACTATGGTGTTGTAATAGGCTAAGAGTACTATGTTTGGGTGTTGTTAGACAATAATAATATATCCGGTTATGTTTTGTTTATGCTCTATTTGGATGTTACGGTCCATCTATAAATCACCCGGACATTGTTTCCATGTTTGATCATAAAACAACCAAAAAAATTTCTATCATAAAAAATGCATTTTCAAACAGAAACATGTTGTTTCCCTAGTTAAAAAAAATAATAAAAAAAATAAAGAAAAAAACAATAATAAAGCATAAAAAATTAATAAAATTAAAAATACAGTGTCTAGAAATATTTTTTGACGAGTTGAAAAAAAAATAATAAAAGCTCTATTATTTTCAATTCATTTTTTATCTAATTTTCATATATAACTTTCAATAGAAAACTCTATATTATAACCTCGAGAATTATAAAGCACCATAGGAACAAAGTCCTATATCTATAGACGTCACAACGGCAATTCTCATATTTGTACAATAACTCAACTGACAAAAAAAATCATTTATCAGCTAATCAATTATATCTGATAAGCGTCATTATCGTCAACCATATAATCTATTAATAACACCCCACCAATCTACAAGTATGTATCTAATAGCATTTACCCGCATCTATGGACTGCATAACTACTGTCTCATATTTGCTACAATAACCTAACTGATGAAAAAGGACATTTATCGCCTGGTCATTTATAAACACTAAACGTCATTCTCATCAAACAAACTCTAAACAACTCTCCATCAATATGCAAGTATACATCCACTAACATTAGTCTAGTACTTTGACATATGCACGTAAAAGACTATTATAACCTTGAAATACGTAAAGCACCTTAGGAACGGAGTTCCGTGTCTATAGACGTGACGACAACTATATCTCATAGCGGTAATAGTAACCCAATTGACAAAAAAGGATATTTATTGTCTAATCAGTTACATACACTAAGCGTCATGTCAACCACAGTCCATAAATAACTCCGCACCAATCAACAAGTATGCATCCACTAACATTTGCTCTTTGGTACCGTGACGTAAGCATGCAGAAGATGAACTATAAATTCAAAAATCTTAAAAGAATAATAGAAACAAAGTCCACGTCTGTAGAAGACACAACAACTCTCATACTTTTTACAAGAAGCCAACCGATAGAAAAAGGACACTAATTATCGTCTAATCATTTATAAAAACTAAACACCATTATTTTTAATCAAAGTCTATAAATAACTCTCTACCAACATACAAGCATACATCCACTGGCATATACTCTCGGGTACCTGACGCTAACATGCAAAAGACGATTCTAACCTAGAATATCATAAAGCACTTATAGGGCCAATATTCTATATTGTTATTAGGATTGTGTATGTCGTTCTAGTTTGCTTTTTGTCGATGTATTACGTACTCAGTACGTTTATTTTGTATGGTTATTATGTGAACTTTGGAGAAATGGGAACTCTATAAAAAGGTCACTTTACCCATTTCTCCACAACAACTCAACACAATCCTAAAGACAACTCTCTTGGAAATAAAATATCTTCTCTCCAACCTCTCCATTTTTCTCTCTTTATAATAACAAAACTAAGATCCGAGATCCGAGTGTTGTTAGTGATTTCTGCTAACTAAGGACACGGATTGATCCGAGTAAAGTTGTGAGATCCATCTAGTGAACCTACAAGTGGTATCAGAGCTTTCGGCTCGACTTTTTGTGGTTTTCGGGTCAAACTTTTCATATTTTGATCTTAGTTATTGTTGGATTTGAGGTTGATTTCGTGTTACACACCTCTTTTGGAGTCCCTTACACCTTTGAAATACACAAGAATAAACAAATCTAAGTTTTTAGAAATACACAAGAATCACCAAATCTAAGTTTTTTGTGTTTTAAGTTTTTATGTCTAAGCTCCGATTCGGCTTAAAAACTCAGATCTAGGCCGATTTATTGATTTTTAGACTAAAGTCCTTTTGACTTTTCTTAGAGTTTAGGTGCTATCTTTAAAAAAAAAAAATTACAAGAATAACATTTCTAATTCCTGTTTAGGTGCCATCTGTTATGGATTTCTGTTTCTGATTTCTGATTTTGATTGATTGATTGAATGCTATCTCGGACCTATAGTACGAGAATAACATTTGTATGAATATCTAGATCAACGATCTAGCTTCAGACCCGTAGTCTGTTTTGTATAGCTTTAACCTTGACAAATCATTTTTTTGTATAAAACATTTGGACCTTTAGTTCTTTTGTTTGTTTATCAGTTTTGTGCTAAGTTTCTTCTTCAGGAAGAAACATCTATACCAGGTTTCTTCTTCAAGAAGAAACATTACTTTAACTATAACCGTTGTGAATGAATATTTCTTAATCATAAAGTGTAACGTCCGTTAATTTCCATAAAAGGGTTTTGACCTTGTAGAGTTGTGTGTATCTTCCGGGCTTGAGTGGCATGCGTCGAGTACCTTCTCGTCATCCCCGTAAGTTAAATATATTAATTTCCATTCCAAGTTGTTGCATCTTTCACAGTTGAGGGTCTAGAGTGTAACTTGTATTGTATCATAACAAAACCCTAACTCCCCCCATTCCCTTCCAGCGGATTGGACCTCAGCAGCAGCTCCCAAGCTCCATTTTTCTTTTTTCCAGCCAAGTTCTAAGTGTAAAATTTCAATTCAAGGTTAGTTTAACGCCCATACAAGTCTTTTTCACCATTAAACCCTTGGTTGAACATGTTAGGGTTGAGTTTTGATCATAACAGTTTCGAACAGATTCGTACTCGTTTATTGTTCGGTCTGTAACTCGATGAAAATTTATTGTTTTTGATCGATTCTTGTTTCTATGATATTCTACTTTAAGTCTAGTTTCCATAAAGGTATAATATGTAATTTTGGGACGAGATTTGAATGGTTTTTATGATTTTATACAAACGGGTGTCAAAGCTGATGTGGGGTGACGGATTCTGGTCTGTCTTCTCGACATCATAACTCTTTTTTGACAAGTCCAAATTGGTTGATTCCACATCTGAAAGTTCGTATTTTGAGTTAATATTACTACCCAATTTGAATCGCTTAATTTGGTTTGGTAATGATTTTTAAAAAAATAAAACACTTTTGCTGCGCGCTGAAAGAGCTGCACGTACCTTTCTGTGTTGGAGGAATTTTTATGATTTTTGTGTGCATTGGAAAAATAAAAAATAATAATTTTAAAAGCCTAAGACATTTATTAAACTCTGGTAAAAATTTCATAATTTATTTCCATGGTTTTCCTATGTAATTAAATGCATCTTCGCATGCTAAAATCTGCATGTTATACTCGTTATTGATCGATAAGTTCGTTTTAGGCTTAACCGGTGGATGTTCAATTGTGTTCTTGTCGGGGCTGTTTGAAGTGAGGTTTTGCTCCATCATCTTCCTAGGTATGTCATATGTGTTATACCTTAGATTCGTGGGCTATGAAGCTCGTTTGATTGATCAATTGTCAATAGATTGAAAAACTAGGATTTCGTTTGTCTAGTTTGTTGATTGTTGCGTTTAGCGCGTTGTTTGAGAGAATTAACAACCAGTTCAGATTGTGTAGCCTCGGTATGTTATACGGGCTGTGAAAAACTAAATTTTTATGTTAATGGGCCTGAATTGGTTGTCGGTTACTCAAACGGGTCGGGACAACGCGTATTCGCGTTTATTGAATAGTTGGTGCGTCGTGCTTGCGAGTTACCGACCCATTCAACTCGTGTAGCGTCGTATGGACTTGTTGGATGTGAATTTATCAAATTGGGTCCACACGGGGCTGAGTTGGATGTTAAGTGCCTAAACAACTCTTAAACGCGCATATTAGTCTCACCTAGTGCTTCCGGGGGTAATTTGGGAATTCTTTGTTCTCGGGAGTAACTATGGGTCGTTTTGGTAAATATAAGGCCCAGGGGGCTGTTTTAATTGAACGTGGTGAGGTCGAGGCTTTAGGTAACTTGATCCATGTTAGAACGCCTCGTAGGATAAACGAGTCGATTCGGTACCGTTAGTAATTATTGTTCGTAATCCGACAGGCTTTTGAGTTGTGGGAGTAAGGGTCCTCAAGCCCGTTGTGATTGTGTGCCTCGTGTCAGGTGAGTTCATGATGCCCTTTTTACTCTTTTCGAGTTTTGGGCTAGCATACACACCCAACTGATTTTACATGATGAACCGTTTAAACGATTTCCCATAGGCTTGTTTGTATTATGGTATGTTTGGGAGGTTAATTATGTATATATACACATGTGTTACCTTATGGCCCATAGGCTTACTTGTATTATGGTACATCTTGGGATATTATGTATGTATGTTTACACATGTGTTACCATATAGCCTATGATTGGGGATGTTAGTTAGTCATTAGTGACTAAGGATGGCTTACTTGTAGTATGGTGTATTTTGGAATAATATATATACGTATGTTTATACATGTGTTATTGTATGGCCAATGATTGGCGATGTTAATTAGTCGTTATCGACTAAGGATGTTTGCGTATGCCTACTTTGTGTTTGCATACGTTGGATGGAATGTTATGTGTTTGGGTTGTACGTGTGCTCGACCCTGATGTTAATTAGTCGTTATCGACTAAGGATGTTTGCGTATGCCTACTTTGTGTTTGCATACGTTGGATGGAATGTTACGTGTTTGGGTTGTACGTGTGCTCAACCCTGATGTTAATTAGTCGTTATCGACTAAGGATGTTTGCGTATGCCTACCTTGTGTTTGCATACGTTGGATGGAATGTTACGTGTTTGGGTTGAACGTGTGCTCGACTCTGATGTTATTACTTGGATGTTATGAATAGGGATATAATTATATAGATATATAAGTATGACTACTTACCGTTTATTATGGCCTAACCGTTTATATCCCATTTTATATTTAAAATTCTTGGAATGATTTATACAGATGTCAATTATTAAAACTTGAACTCACTCAGCTCAAGCTGACTTTGTGTGTATGTTAGTGTGAGTTTTCAGGTTACGAGGAGGATGCTTACCGCTTGGACATGCTCGATACTACTCGGTCGGTTGAAGGCATAGCTAGTCGGGAAAATTAATAATGAAGACTGTTTATTTTTAAGTTATTATTCAACGCATTTGAATTTGGTTTTGGGCATATTTTCCGGTTTTTGGGAACTTGTTTGATACTTATGACTTTTCAATGATTTTATACTCTGAACTGGTTTTCAAATAAAATGAGTTGCTTTGGGTTAAAATTTTGTTAAGCTTTTGGGAATCTTGACACTTATTATTCTGCTGTTATTTACTCTGAATCAGTTTTAAATAAAAAGAAATTTTTCTTGGTTTTAAATTTTTATAAGTTTTTGACATTATTACCAACTGTAGGATTCCCGGGTTTCGGGGTCTTACATAAAGAAATATTATTTTAACTATACCCTTTGTGTGCGAATGCTTACATTTCTTAATAACGAAGAAACAATATTTTACTGTAACCTTTTCTTATGAAAAGTTATATTATGCTTATCTGTAATCAAGGTTTGGGCTATATCCCCGATTATGGTCTAAGCCATTATAATAATAATAAAATAATAACTTAAGCGGAACCCCTACCTCACACGAGTGTTCGGAGTTAGTTGTCTAAGAGTGATCGAGTGGCACTTCTACTTTATATTGCATTCTAGCACTTAGACTGCCAGAGATTCAGAGCTTGGCACGTACTACGAGATTGGCACGTTCCCGAGGCAAAACATGTGAAAGTGGTGTGTGTCGGTGTGAGTTGGAAAGTGTCGAACTCACCTATTTATACTGATTTTTGGGTTCATTCGCATAGAGCGAAGGACAAAAGGTTCTGCCGTTCGCGCGGCCCGAACCACCATTATAATTGCTGAGTCATCAAACGGCTTGCCACGTGTCCATACGCGCATTATAATTGCTGAGTCATCAAACGGCTTGCCACGTGTCCATACGCGTCATGCATGCAGATTAGGTTACTTCGCGTAGCGCTAAGCCGTTCAAAGTCGGTTTAAGTATCTTGTCTTTCGCGTAGTGTGAAGACGCTATATGCTATTCGTTCGCGTAGTGTGAAGAAAGGAAATCCAGAATTTAGTCTTTTACTCCTTCTACTTTCCAAAAATACTAAAATGGCCCTAATGCGGCTCACGATGCGAGCGTGCGAAGTGCAAAGTGCGCCATCAAAACGTCACATTACGCCCATCGCCCGAGTCCGAGTTCATGCGCGTTGGATGCTTCGCACCCTCCGCTAGGTTAGATAGAATGGTTAACCACATAAGAATATTACTATGGAAACTTTCTTCCTTATAAAGAGCTTCCATTTTCTTCCTTCTTTCCATGTGGGACGAAAGTTCTCTTTCTTATTTATACCCATGTGGAATGCATAATCCGAAGTCGAAAAGGTGAAGGAAAAATTGGCTGAGCAAGACAGAATGAATGAAATTCAATTGAAAGTTAACGAGGAGATGACCAACAAATACCTCTATAACACTTAAGATTATGCAAATGACCGATCAAGACGTGGAGGATTTAGGGGATCGACTGGATGTCGTTTTTGGGAGTTAGATAAATCCCAAGAAAAGAGCAAGGACCGAGAAAGGTGGTGATTTACAGCAGTCTAAAGCTGGTCCTAGTGGTGTTAATGTGATAGTCACGAGTGGTATGGAGACTGGGGTTGCCACAGTAGCGCCTGCTAGTTCTGTTGGTGGTGAATCTATGGTTGCTCCAGAAGTTGGAGCTGAGGAAGAAGAGGACAGTGAGGATGATGAGACTGATGATGATGAGGAAGATGATGAAACTGATGAGTATGATGATGATCCTCATGAAAGTTTTGATGATGATGGTGGTAATGGTGGTGGCAATGATGGTGCTGGAGCTGGTCTACATTCAGCTACACATGATAACACACCAAAAGATCAGCAACCAGTGACCGAGGCTGCCAAGAAAATAATGGATGCGGACGCTTCTATAGAAGAGGGATACCTTTCTATTTTTAACATTTTAACATTGCTACATGTGCAAGTATCGAATCCCCAAGAAAAGAAGACGACGATGATGACAGCATAAACTACTCCCCGAACCCAGACACACAGGTTCGTGTAGTTGAAGAAATGGTTCAAGAGCCTAGTATTGTGGTGGCTCTCAAGGCAACTAGTGCCTCGGCTTCTCTTGCACCCAAAAGGAAGAAAATGTGGTGTATCATTGGTAGATCAGTAGGTCTAAAGGGTCAAAACTACCACTATCATGACGATTCTCCAATCATGTACAGCAAGTGGCACAAGGATAGTGGGAAATGGGCTGTACGGCGCGCCAATGAGGGATCTCACTTATTTGAGCTATCATGATTTGCATACTCTGTCAATCCTTGACATGAACTACTTTCGAAGAGCTGTGGGAAGAGGTTCTTGTGAGGAGAACCTTGATGGATGGTTCAAATGATTCCTTAGCAAGAAATGGAAGGACGATTACCCCAATTTTACTCCCAACAAGGGTAGATCATACCTTCATCCCACCGATGTGCACCCCATCACCGACAGGAGAAGAAAAGCATCGCGATACGGGACGCCTGAAGACCATGGTGAGCCAATATACCATGGAGAACCGTTCACTCACAACATGTTGTGTGACTTTGCTGCTTGGGAGTTCGACAACAGCACAAGGGAAGTGACAATCCACTATGAGACCATGTGTAACACCCCGACCAAAGGCGGATTATACATCGGGGCGCCACATATTGTTTCATTACTCGTGACACTATTGGGTGTCAATATTTAATAAATATATTCATTCACGCATGCGCAACGTATACATAAGATATAAATAAACCAACATAATCAATATATTATAAATCAAAATATTCGAACAGCAATAACTTGTCTTGATACATTTTAATCTAGGTCCAAAAGTAAAAACGTCCTATGTGTCCACAAGCTCCAAAACAGCTACTGCAAACCTGAACATGTGTTAAAATAAACGTCAAACACTTGCGTGTTGGTGAGAAATCAAGTTTAATACAATACATAGATAACAATAAATCTGCGCGCAACATGTGTATGTCTGGTGTTTAACAAGGGTGCAATCAGATTGTGATCAAGCCTAAATAGATCATAGCTCATAGTTCATAGTTCAATCCGTGCTCCCAATTGAGCACAAAAACGAGAAAACATCTGTGCAAGTGTAAACAAAGAAAACCGTAAACGATAGGTCTCCCGTGTTCATCTAATGGATCCATGAAAACTGCGGAATAGGCCGAACAAAGCGGTTAATGATACACACATACAAATAAACAGCCAAGTAAACGTCCTCAACACATGGGATACTGCGCGACTAAAGCTCATAAACAAGTTTAAGACTCTAAGTTTGTATGAACACATGAACATCCCAAAACATTAAAAGCAAAAAGGGATTAGGTACGAGATTACTCACTTGATAAAGATGCGATGATAGATAAAGCAAGAACCAAACAAGCAAGTTAACCTATAAGTAAAGATTATTGTTTTAACGATTTGTTTTAAGTCTTGATTATAAGTTAGCATAATTAATAAGTAAATTATTATATATAATATATTACCGGAAAACAGGGCAGAGGAGAGGAGAAAACGGAGGCAAGAGAGGAGGGAGGCGGCTGAAGAACAACGGCAGAGAGCAAAAAGGGAGGAAGAGAATAAGTGTTTGTGTGTGTAGTGTTAAGAAAAATAATACTATATATAGGCAAACCCTAGGGGACACAAACCCTAGAAAAGATCTCCAAAAGTAAAAGAAAAGATATCAACAGTAAAAAGTTCTGAAAAGTAAAGATATCAAAAGATATGGCAGCTGCAGGGGGCAAGATAAAGCTGACAGGGAACAGTAAAAAGGCATGGGCGGTTCAGATAAAGGTACTGGTCAAGCATGGAAAAAGCAGATCTCAAAAGATAATGTCAGTCACTTTTTCTGCCAACCAATGGGGTTGGTGCGCATGCTGCGCCAAAAGTGGCTTTTCAGACATAAAGCAGATTAGGTCAACAGCTCAAAAGATAAGACAACACAAAAGCAACGGCTAGATTAAACAGAAGAAAACTCAAAGGGTTTAGCGCGAGAAGGCTAAGGCGCGAAGGCAGACACAGAAGGTCAAGAGAGCGCGAGCGCGAAGGCAGACGGAACCAACCTTAACGCGTCGCGGAAAGAACTACCATTTCTAAGCGCGCCGCGGGAAGAGTCACATTTCTTAGCGCGCCGCGGGAGGAACTAAAATTCCTAGCGCGCCGCGGGAAGAACTATAATTCTTCGCGCGTCGAGGGATGAACTACGATTCTTAGCGCGCTGCGAGAAGAACTACAAATCCTTAGCGCGTCGCGGGAAGAACTTCCGTTCTTAGCGCGCTGCGAGAAGAATTACAATTCTTAGCGCGCTGCGAGAAGAGTTCGTCTCGCGTATCGCAGGAACAGATGGTCTTCACGCAGGATTCCTTGTAAGGGAGTCTGGCGCGTGGAGCTGCGCAGACAACCTTAGGCGGGAAGGAACAAAGGACAAGCAAAGAGTTAGAAGAAAAAGAGGGAAACAAGGCGGAAAGAGAGAAGGAGAGGGACGGCGGAAAGAAAGAGAGAGAAAGAGGCGGGAAGGAAAATACATTATTATTATTAAAAGTAAAATATAAGTATAAATAAATATTAAATCATAAAAGAAAGAGATCGGGTCAGAGAAACGGGTACCTGGGTCGGGTCGGATCGGGCAGATGTCACAGTCTCCCCTACTTTAAGAAATTTCGTCCCGAAATTTATCTCGAAGTAGGTTGCGCAGAGAACAGGTGCGGGTACTTGATCTTCATTTGATCTTCCCTTTCCCATGTAAACTCGGCTCCGCGCTTGGACTCCCAGCGAACTTTAACAATAGGGATACGACTGCGCTTGGTTTGCTTAACCTCGCGATCCATAATCTCAACAGGCTTCTCAACGAAATGCATAGATTCATCAACTTGAACTTCATCAAGTGGAATGTGAAGGTTCTCGTCAGCTAAACACTTCTTGAGATTGGATACATGGAACGTTGGATGCACATTACTGAGCGCGGGCGGCAGGTCAAGTCTGTAGGCAACTTTTCCCACACGCGCGAGAATCTTGAATGGACCAACATAACGAGGAGCAAGCTTACCCTTCTTCCCAAAGCGGACAACACCTTTCCAAGGCGACACTTTGAGGAGAACAAGATCACTAACTTGAAATTCGAGAGGCTTTCGCCTACGATCTGCGTAACTCTTCTGTCGGCTTCTGGCAGTCAGCAGATGATCACGGATCTTGGCGATTTTATCGGTTGTCTCTTGAACAAGTTCGGGTCCTGTGATTTGAGCTTCTCCCACCTCGCTCCAACAAATCGGGGAGCGGCACTTACGACCGTAAAGTGCTTCAAATGGGGCCATACCAATACTGGAATGATAGCTGTTGTTATAAGAGAACTCGATCAAAGGCAGGTGTGAATCCCAATTACCTCCAAAATCAAGAACACTAGATCGGAGCATATCCTCAAGAGTTTGAATAGTTCGCTCAGACTGACCGTCAGTCTGGGGATGATATGCCGTACTCATGTCCAAGCGAGTTCCTAGCGCAGATTGGAGAGATTTCCAAAAGCGAGATATAAAACGGCCATCGCGATCGGATATGATGCTCAAAGGAGTACCATGGCGGCAGACAATTTCCTTGACATAAAGCTGCGCGAGATGCTCAACACGGTAGTTTTCACGAATGGGCAGAAAGTGAGCAGACTTAGTCAATCGATCCACTATTACCCAAATGCTATCATGTTTGCTTGCTGTCAAAGGTAACTTGGTAATAAAGTCCATCGCTACACATTCCCATTTCCACGTAGGAATTTCTGGTTGTTCGAGCAAACCAGATGGGCGTTGGTGTTCAGCTTTTACTTTAGAACAAGTCAGGCATTTAGCTACGAACACAGCAATATCCTTTTTCATACCGGGCCACCAATAAGTTATGCGCAAATCCTTGTACATCTTATCAGCGCCAGGATGAATAGAATACCGAGATTTATGCGCTTCACTCAGGATATCAGCGCGAAGATTCTCATCAAAGGGAATCCAGATGCGATTGAGATAACAGAGAATTCCACTCAGATTGGGCACAAAATGCGTTTCCGCGCCACACGCTAACTCGGCGCGAAGGTTACCATTACTGATGGATGCGCGCTGCGCGTCGCGAATGCGTGATTCAAGATTGCTCTGAATCGGCGCAAAGTGAAGCTGCGTGCGCGGCAAGATACAGTTAAGCTGGCAGGGTTTTCGGCTGAGCGCATCGGCTACCACATTAGCCTTACCAGGATGATACCGGATCTCACAATCGTAATCGCTGATGAGTTCGTTCCATCGGCGTTGTCTCATGTTAAGTTCCTTTTGATCAAAGATATGCTGAAGGCTTTTATGGTCAGTGTAAAGGATACACTTAGTACCATAAAGGTAGTGTCTCCAGATCTTCAAGGCAAATACAAATGCACCAAGTTCGAGATCGTGAGTTGTATAATTCTTTTCGTGAACCTTGAGTTGCCTTGATGCGTAAGCGATAACCTTGCCTCGTTGCATAAGAACACAACCGAGACCTTGGTTGGAGGCATCGCAGTACACGACAAAATCATCATTACCCTCAGGTAGCGCAAGAACAGGAGCTTCACACAACAAACGCTTGAGCGTTAGAAAGGCTTCTTCTTGCTTCGAGCCCCAAATATATGGTTTACCTTTGTGCGTTAGAGCTGTTAAAGGCAAAGCGATCTTTGAGAAGTTCGAAATGAAGCGCCGGTAATAACCAGCTAAGCCCAGAAAGGAACGGATCTCGGAAGGAGAGGATGGCGTAATCCAGTTCTTGATTGCTTCAATTTTGGATGGGTCGACATGAATACCCATCTTGTTTACAACATGACCAAGAAACTGTACTTCATCAGACCAGAATTCACACTTGGAAAGCTTAGCATAGAGTTGCTCGGTTCGAAGCTTTTGCAACACCAATCGGAGATGTTGCTCATGCTCGGCCTTGGTCTTAGAATACACCAGAACATCATCGATAAACACGATCACGAATTTATCCAAGAAAGGCCTACACACCCGATTCATTAGATCCATGAAAACGGCGGGTGCGTTGGTTAGACCGAAGGACATGACCAAGAATTCAAAATGGCCATAACGAGTTCGAAAAGCAGTCTTCGGAACATCTTCATCGCGGATGCGCAACTGGTGATAGCCAGAGCGGAGATCGATCTTGGAAAAACAAGAGGCACCTTGGAGTTGATCAAAGAGGTCGTCAATACGTGGTAAGGGATACCGGTTTTTAATGGTGAGTTTGTTCAACTCGCGGTAATCAATACACATGCGAAACGATCCATCTTTCTTTTTAACGAACAACACCGGAGCACCCCAGGGCGAAGAGCTAGGGCGAATGAATCCTTTAGCGGTCAACTCTTGAAGTTGGCTTGCCAATTCTTGCATCTCAGCGGGCGCAAGACGGTAAGGAGATTTAGCTACGGGGGAAGCACCAGGGACAAGATCAATACGGAACTCGACTTCACGAGCGGGAGGGATACCAGGAAGATCATCAGGAAAAACTTCAGGGAAATCACGCACAACAGGGATATCGCGAAGCTTCTTCTCTTCAGCAGGTTTAACCACATGGGCTAGAAATGCAATACACTTCTTCCGCATGAGTCTTTGGGCTTCGGCGCAAGACATAAGTTTAAGACCACTGGAGGGTTTTTCGCCGTAGATATGAAGATCACCATTTTCTCGAGGTATGCGAATCAATTTCTTGGCGCAAATAACTTCGGCGCGATTCTTCGAGAGCCAGTCCATACCAATGATAACATCAAAGCTTCCAAGAGGCATAGGGATGAGGTCGATTAGAAAATCGTTTTCGTTAAGATTAAGCGTGCAATCTTTAATCACCGAGTTTATTAAAACAGTTTCACCATTAGCCAATTCAACTGAAAAATCTTCTTTTAAATCGTTGCGCGGTCGCGCAAGCTTCTGCTCGAAGGCGCGAGAGATAAAACTTCGATCGGCGCCAGTATCAAAAAGTATAGAAGCATAAAATCCGTTAAGCAAAAATGTACCATTAACTACGTCATTATTCGCTTGCGCTTGGTGCGCGGTTATGTTAAAAGCTCGTCCACGCGTCACTTGGTTTGAAATCTGGTTCACCGGATTCGCTTGTGTGATCTGAACTTGTAGTCTCGGGCACGCGTTCCGGAAATGACTGGGATCACCGCAGTTATAGCACGACCTGGGTCGTGGGTTTTGGTATGTTGGTTGTGGGTTCTGCGGGTAGACTGGTGGTATTGGCGCAATTGGATTGGCGGGAAGGATTTTACAGAACTCAGCAGAGTGACCAACGCGGCCACATCGGTTACATTGACGACACGGGGTTTGGGTTTGGTGGTGAAGTCTACAGGTTGGGCAAAAGGGTTGATTTCCTGTGTAAGGTTTCTTAGGTGGCGGGGCAGGGAGTGCGGGATTGGTTAAGGCATAGTTGTGGACTACAGGAGGTGTTGGGTAAGCTGACAGAGGGTTAGGCGCGTAAACTGGGGGTTGGTAAATGGGTTGCTGGGCAATGGGCGGGTTGGTAAGCGCATAGGCCTTGCGCCTGCGCTTGAGGTTGTTACGGTTTGAGGGTTCAGGTTTGGTTTCTGTTGGTTCAGGGGCAGTCTTGGTGAGTTTGGTCTTCTCAGTTCCCCGCAGGAACAGGGTTCCTGCTCTGACATGGTTGTCGCTGAGCACAGCGGCCAACTCAATGGCGTCAGAGAGGGTAACTGGGTTTCTGGCCCATACAGAATCTTGAATTTCCATGGGGAGTCCCCCAAGGAATTTCTCGATTGCTCGGCGTGAAGGGGTAACAAGGTGAGGGACAAGCAAACTTAGTTCATGGAAGCGCGTCGCGTACTCGCGCGCTTCACCGCTGTACTGCTTAAGATTCCAAAATTCCTCCTCCAGGCGCTTAACTTCGTTGGGAGGGCAGAATTCTCGCGTAAGAATTTCCTTGAATTCCTCCCATGTCATGCTAGAAGCAGCCTCTGCGCCACGCGCATGAGCTACTCCATTCCACCATGTAAGCGCTCTGGATTCCAGGACACTGGAAGCATATAGGGTTCGTCTGTCTGAGGGGCATTGGGTGTGAAGGAAAGTGTTTTCTATCTTCTCAAGCCACTGGAGCATCACGGTGGCTCCTTCAAGACCTGTGAACTTTGGAGGGTTACCCGCGTTAAAGGACTTAATGTTATAACTGGAGGTATTGTTTTGGCTCAAGGCTTGGGCTATTGCGGCGGCCATTTCCTGGGAACGTTGCTGTCTACGCATGCGCGAGGCTTCTCTTCTCTGAAATCGGCGAGATAGCGGAGGCATTCTATAAAAATTTTAATTTTAGTTAATATCTTGGTTTTAGCGCAAAGTTTTAATCTTATAAAGCTTGGTTTCACGGAGTTAGATGCTATCAAAAGTTAAAGTAAAATAAATGACTTTAAATGCAGACTTAATAAAGGTAACAAATTCGAATCAGAAATCGACAATTCATGTATCACCATGACTTTCCGAATTCCCAATTTAAAATATACGAGTAAACGAGTATTGGAGATTGACGATTCATGTATCACCATGACTTTCCAATCTTCAATATAAAATATACAAGAAAATGAGTATTGGAGGTTGACAATTCATGTATCACCATGACTTTTCAAGTCTCCAACCTCAGAACATAATCGTAAACGGAAATTGAAAATCAACTATTCATGTATCACCATGACTTTTCGGATTTTCAAATCCAACAAACGAATATGTAAGAAAAATCAATAAAAATCGAAATTCAACAAAAATCGAAATATCGCGTAATAAAACATAAAATCATATACTGCGCAAGCGCGAGCATATTCATAAATAACGAGTAATTAACAATAAGCGCGCAAACATGAGATTTCTCTCATGCGCGAGAAGGGACTCTTAGGTATTCTAGGCCGTTACGTCTAACCACCTATCCTAAAGTCAACGAGCTCTGATACCAATCTGTAACACCCCGACCAAAGGCGGATTATACATCGGGGCGCCACATATTGTTTCATTACTCGTGACACTATTGGGTGTCAATATTTAATAAATATATTCATTCACGCATGCGCAACGTATACATAAGATATAAATAAACCAACATAATCAATATATTATAAATCAAAATATTCGAACAGCAATAACTTGTCTTGATACATTTTAATCTAGGTCCAAAAGTAAAAACGTCCTATGTGTCCACAAGCTCCAAAACAGCTACTGCAAACCTGAACATGTGTTAAAATAAACGTCAAACACTTGCGTGTTGGTGAGAAATCAAGTTTAATACAATACATAGATAACAATAAATCTGCGCGCAACATGTGTATGTCTGGTGTTTAACAAGGGTGCAATCAGATTGTGATCAAGCCTAAATAGATCATAGCTCATAGTTCATAGTTCAATCCGTGCTCCCAATTGAGCACAAAAACGAGAAAACATCTGTGCAAGTGTAAACAAAGAAAACCGTAAACGATAGGTCTCCCGTGTTCATCTAATGGATCCATGAAAACTGCAGAATAGGCCGAACAAAGCGGTTAATGATACACACATACAAATAAACAGCCAAGTAAACGTCCTCAACACATGGGATACTGCGCGACTAAAGCTCATAAACAAGTTTAAGACTCTAAGTTTGTATGAACACATGAACATCCCAAAACATTAAAAGCAAAAAGGGATTAGGTACGAGATTACTCACTTGATAAAGATGCGATGATAGATAAAGCAAGAACCAAACAAGCAAGTTAACCTATAAGTAAAGATTATTGTTTTAACGATTTGTTTTAAGTCTTGATTATAAGTTAGCATAATTAATAAGTAAATTATTATATATAATATATTACCGGAAAACAGGGCAGAGGAGAGGAGAAAACGGAGGCAAGAGAGGAGGGAGGCGGCTGAAGAACAACGGCAGAGAGCAAAAAGGGAGGAAGAGAATAAGTGTTTGTGTGTGTAGTGTTAAGAAAAATAATACTATATATAGGCAAACCCTAGGGGACACAAACCCTAGAAAAGATCTCCAAAAGTAAAAGAAAAGATATCAACAGTAAAAAGTTCTGAAAAGTAAAGATATCAAAAGATATGGCAGCTGCAGGGGGCAAGATAAAGCTGACAGGGAACAGTAAAAAGGCATGGGCGGTTCAGATAAAGGTACTGGTCAAGCATGGAAAAAGCAGATCTCAAAAGATAATGTCAGTCACTTTTTCTGCCAACCAATGGGGTTGGTGCGCATGCTGCGCCAAAAGTGGCTTTTCAGACATAAAGCAGATTAGGTCAACAGCTCAAAAGATAAGACAACACAAAAGCAACGGCTAGATTAAACAGAAGAAAACTCAAAGGGTTTAGCGCGAGAAGGCTAAGGCGCGAAGGCAGACACAGAAGGTCAAGAGAGCGCGAGCGCGAAGGCAGACGGAACCAACCTTAACGCGTCGCGGAAAGAACTACCATTTCTAAGCGCGCCGCGGGAAGAGTCACATTTCTTAGCGCGCCGCGGGAGGAACTAAAATTCCTAGCGCGCCGCGGGAAGAACTATAATTCTTCGCGCGTCGAGGGATGAACTACGATTCTTAGCGCGCTGCGAGAAGAACTACAAATCCTTAGCGCGTCGCGGGAAGAACTTCCGTTCTTAGCGCGCTGCGAGAAGAATTACAATTCTTAGCGCGCTGCGAGAAGAGTTCGTCTCGCGTATCGCAGGAACAGATGGTCTTCACGCAGGATTCCTTGTAAGGGAGTCTGGCGCGTGGAGCTGCGCAGACAACCTTAGGCGGGAAGGAACAAAGGACAAGCAAAGAGTTAGAAGAAAAAGAGGGAAACAAGGCGGAAAGAGAGAAGGAGAGGGACGGCGGAAAGAAAGAGAGAGAAAGAGGCGGGAAGGAAAATACATTATTATTATTAAAAGTAAAATATAAGTATAAATAAATATTAAATCATAAAAGAAAGAGATCGGGTCAGAGAAACGGGTACCTGGGTCGGGTCGGATCGGGCAGATGTCACACCATGCACACGCTACGTTTATTTGACGAGCATGAACTGGTTAGTATCAACAAGGATGGTCTGTTGAAGCTCTACAACTAACCTTTGTCCACAGTGGACGATGTTCGAAGGGATAATACCGATCGAATAGTTGAAACATTCAACAAGTTTGTATACTATCTTGTTGACAATCAACTGTTTGACTATTCGTCCCCCTATGAATACAAGATCGACTGAAGACAGAGGCTACCGAAGCAAATACTAAAGACTAGAGGGAGATTGTTGATCCTGGTTTAGTATATTAGTCTTTTGTATTTACTTATTCCGTTTATGGAGTATCTAGATAGCTTGTCGGTTTATGTTTGTATGTTTAGGCTCGAGGCCTTGTACGTTTTACCCCAATGGGCCGGAAATAATATAGATGGGACATGGTATTGGTTACACAGTAAATAGTCTAACCATACCATGCAATACGAACCTTTTTCTAAACTCTTTATCTTATCCATACTTTCACCAACTCTCTCTCTCTCTACTCCTTTCTCTCCAAAACAACCAGACATAATCCAAACTCTCCAAGATCCGAGATCTTGATTAACCACTAGTGATTTACGCTAGCTAGTGGTCCAGATTGACTTAAGAACTTTGTTGTTAGATTCCCCTCATGACCTACATCAACGCTTGGGCTCACCGGTATCAAGGCAGTGGAAAATTATGGCTAATATATCATCTAGAAGGAAACAAGTATAGTTGATAGGACTGGTTGCGTCCTCGGCAAGAATCTTCGATCGGGAAGAGGAGAAAGATGGTGCTTTAGGGGACTGGCGATGGGTTGATCCCGGCAGCCACGGTGAATGAGAGGAGGGTGATTGCCTCATTAATTCTTCAGGTGGAATTTATATTGTTATTATTATTATTATTTATTTTACTTTTCTGTTGGAAGTAATGGGTTTGAAGCTTGAATGATATGGCTAGTTAGGTGATTGTGAATCCTTTTGAGATACTTCCACATCTTTATATAGCCATTTGGATTTGAAGTGTGACTAGAATAATATGCCAACTGTTTCTTGCATTCTATATTTTTTTAATTAAATGTAATGGTATTGACTTATCATTTGAGTTTGAGTTGGATGTTAATCGGGTCGTGTTTATGGGTTGGCGGGTCCAACTTGACACGAACATGACATGAATCCAAAAGTCATTTTAGTCACATGAAATCCGAACACAATCTGAATATTCACGAGTTTAGTCCAACACGACCAATTTGACTCGAAAGTTTTTATTAATTTATTTATTGTTTTTACATATTAATACTTTAAATTTACATTTTTACTAAAATTTACAAACTTATGAAAAGTAATTACATATTTAACATATAATCTTATGTAAATTTCCTTGTTTTAAATTTTGGCATAAGATGACAACTAATTTAATTAATTACATGAAAAAAATTCAAATTCAAATAAAAAATTAATTGGTTATACGGTTAACCTGTGAACTAACTTGAACCCGTTTATATCAAACTCAAACCCACAAATTTCATGTTAGGACAACCATAAGCAAAATTAGGACAACCATAAGCAAAAGCCTGAATCCATATATCAATTACAGGGCAACATCTAATGCTAAGGCTCTCCAATGAAACAAAATTAAATGTGACATGTAAAATTTCCCAGTCAGAAACCGTACCACAGTCACATAGCGTTAATCGCTCCAACTTCTTGCAATTCACTACAATCTCATGAAAACCAGTCGTTGTAGGGTATACGCTAATCAAAATCAGCTGCTTAAGGTGCACAAGGTGTCTATCAATTGTCATTAAAGCATCATCTCCTATTCTGTCGGCCTTCCAACTGTGGATACGAATCCTTCTCAAGTAATGATAGCTTTTAACGACCGCGATTACCCCAGTGTTAGTGCAACCAGGAGTCTTAGCAACATGCAAAATTTGCAAATGCATACAATTTGATAATGTAGAGAGACCGATATCACTCACGTGAACTCTCTCCAAATGGACTTCAGTAATACTATTATCAGGAATGGAAACCGATTCCACTACATTATCCCACACACCCATGCAACTAATCAACTTCAACAACTGTAGTTTATTCAAACCAGCAATTAACAGTTCAAAGAAGAAGCAGTTGGCAACCTCGATAAGATGTATGCATTTGGGCGATAAAGCAAATGCACCCGGACTGATTAGCCCCAGCCTCGTTTCGTTGAAATTGTTGAGGCCCAACCTCTTAATTGATAGTTCTTCAAGAGAAGTACAGTTATTAAGGAGCACGTTGATTTCTTGAACGCTAAACAAACAAGATTCACACGAAAACTTCTTCAAATGCTTGCAGTATTTGGCTACTTTCGCAAAACCTAACTCTGCAATGTTATTGCATCCACGGAGCTTGAGGTGCATGAGACTTAGGCAATGGGAGGATATTATGGCCAATCCGTTGTCATTTATGCTTTGGGATGAACGGTCGCAACGTAAAGAGAGCTTCGATTGAACTGAGCCGTGAAAACATTGGATAGAGGTAGGGAAAGAGTACCCATTTGGCGTTGAGTGTGAGACGATACCGGGTCTGGCCTTCGATGAACAGCAACCTCCTGGATACAAGCGAGCAACGCTTGCAGTCACCGGTATCAGGGCGGTGGTAAATTATGGCTAATATATCATCCGGAAGGAAAGAAGTATAGTCGATAGGACCGGTTGCATCCTCGGCAAGAATCTTCGATCGGGTAGAGGAGAAAGATGGTGCTTTAGGGGACTGGCGGTGGGTTGATCCCGGCAGCCACGGTGAATGAGAAGAGGGTAATTGCCTCATTAACTCTTCAGGTGGAATTTATATTGTTGTTATTATTATTTATTTACTTTTCTGTTGGAAGTAATGGGTTTGAAGCTTGAATGATATGGCTAGTTAGGTGAATGTGAATCCTTTTGAGATACTTCCACATCTTTATATAGCCATTTGGATTTGATTTGTGACTTGAATAATATGCCAACTGTTTCTTACATTCTATATTTTTTATATAAATGTAATGGTTTTGACTTATCCTTTGAATTTGAGTTGGGTGTTCCTTTGAATTTGATTTGAATGTTAATTGGGTTGTGTTTGTGGTTTGGCGGGTCCAACTTGACACGAACCTGACATGAACCCAAAATTCGTGTTTGCACATGAAACCCGAACACAATCTGAATATTTACGCGTTGAGTCAAACACACCCCATTTGACTTAAAAGTTTTTATTTATTTATTTATCGTTTTTACATATTAATATTTTAAATTTACATTTTTACTAAAATTTACAAACTTATGAAAAATAATTACATATGTATCATATAATCTTATGTAAATTTCCTTTTCTTATATTTTGGCATAAGATGTCAACTAATTTAGTTAATTACATGAAAAAATATAAAATTTAAAAAAAAATTAATTGGTTAAACGGTTAACCTGTGAACTGACTTGAAACCGTTTGAATCAAACTCACACCCACTAATTTCGTGTTAGGACAACCATAAGCAAAGACTGAATCCCAAGATTAGTTACTGATGTGTTGCAAAACACATCCTTCTTTCACACTTATTTTAATAAGAAATCATGCTAAATTATAATGTTTATGCTTTGGAATTAGCATGTACTTATACATTTTCATACATCCAGGAACCCGTTCATGGAAGGAGCGAAAACGAGGCTAAATCATGAAGAAACGAGCAAACGGGAGAATGCACGAGAGTGAAAGAAAAAAAGTAGGAAATAAAAATGGATTGGAAGTGGATATATTAGAAGAGAATATGATAGAGGGTTGAAATACGAAGACGTAGGAAAAAACGGGGAAGAAAACGGAGCTAAAACGAAGATTCTACGAACGAAACAAAGAAAATAATAAAATAATATGTCAGATTAATCATCCGCGCGGGGCGGAGGATGGAGCTTCATGCTACGCGTGGCTCGAGGTGCTCTGAAAAGGAAATCGGCTGTTTTGTCCTATTAGAACCCTCGGAGAACAAAAGGAAGTCCTACGCGCGGGTCGGGGGCGTATATCGGCAATTTTAGGGTATTTTCATGTATTTAAGCATCATTATACAACCCTAGTAAGGGAATTCTACCTTTAGCAGTCCCTCAGGGACCCTTGGGTCGATGTTGGAGCTGGAGAGTGTTCGGGATCAAGACATTAAAGGCCGGTGCACGAGATTGATCATTAAGCGAGTCTTGGTTCGTTTATTCGGTTTATCTTGTGTTTTCTTCTATTTCCAGAACATGTATGTGCTTAACTATCATATTTTGCTGCTGTTCTTGATGATTATCGGCTAGATTCCCGTTCTACCTAGGTTTTTGTTGATTACTTTGTGATTTACGAATTTTTATCGGTTTATTGGATCTTATAGTTGGTTTAATTCTAAAGTAAAGAACTTGATTACATTTGTTATGATGTGTATGCGTATTTAGGACTGATTTATTGTCTTTCTTTGTTCCGCATGTTTCTTGTTGAATGTATTTATGTTATAAATGCATGTTTGGGTCTCTTACTGTGTGTTTGTGATTATTTTATGGTTTTGCTAGATTTAGTAATCCATAGGAGCATTGATTGGTGATTGGTTAAAACTTCATATTCTACCTATCTAGATAGCTGACAGGTGATAGATAGTCGGGTTATCTTTGGGGTTAGGAGTTCAGGTTTAAACGCTCTGAAAGGAGTTTTCCCTAGAATTCCCTAGTTTCATTCTAATTCCGTGTTTATCAATTGTTTTTAGGTTACCCCTTGCACTTTAGGGTGTATTGAGATAGTGAGACTGACAGGTAATCTATCTTTTAGGGTACTTTAGTATTGTTGGAGAGACTGACAGGTAATCCAACCAGCCGGTAAGTTTAAACGCCACTTAGAGTTTCCTTTTAGGTCACCCAGAGAATGATCAGGGATCTACTAGGTTATCTAAGGGTGTCGCATTTTAAGATCCCGGTTCCATCATAGTTTCCATAACCTAGAGAAATCTAAGAGTTACAAGTAAGATTCTAAACCTAGGTAGTGTTTCTCCTATCTTTGAGTTCATCTAGGTCATAGTGTTGAAGTCTGTAAGTGTCAGTGTCTGTTTTAGTTTAATTAGTCACTTGTTTAATCAGTAAAATTATTAAGTTCTTAGTCAGAGTCTAGTCTAGGTGTTGCTAGTGTCCTTTGGGTTCGATATCCGGACTTCATTAGGCTTTACTACAGTTGATAGGTACACTTGCTGTCTAGTGGTCTAGCATTAGAAGAGTCTAGGTTTATAAATTTAAAACTAGAGTGTCTAGGTTAAGTTAAGTTTTTATACACCGCTTTCAGCACATCATTTACAGGGCAATATCAAATGTTGAGGGTCTCCAATGCAACACAATTAAATGTGATACATGAAACTTCCCTATCATAAACCGTAGCACTGTCACATAGCGCTAATCGCTCCAACTTTTTGTATTTCGCTGAAATCTCACGTAAACAGTTGTTATAGGGTTTACGCCAATTAAAATCAGCAGCTTAAGGTGTACAAGGTGATTACCAATCGCCATAAAAGCATCATCTTCTATTCTATCCGCCTTCAAACCGTGGATACGAAACCGTCTCAAGTAATGACTGCTTTCATCGACCGCGATCACCCCAACGTTAGTGCAATCAGGAATCTTAGCAACAATTTGAAAACGCTGAGAGACCAATATCACTCACGTGAGCTCTCTCCAAATGGACTTCAGTAATACTAATATCAGGCACGACGACCGATTCCACTAAATTATCCCACACACCCGTGCAACTAATCAACTTCAACGACTGCAGTTTCTTCGAATGTAACGCCCGTTAATTTTTCGGTTTAAAGATTTAAAGCTTGTAAAGTATGTATATTTCTCGGGATTTAACCGGCATTTCTCGGAAACCTTCTCGTCATCTCGGTACGTTAAATCCTTAACTTTACTTCAAGTTGCCATATCTTTCAAATTTGAGGGGCTAGGATGAAACATTTTTATATTATAACATAATACTTAAAACCCTAACTCCCCCCCCCCCTCTAGCAGTCCGATCGATAGCCTCCCCAGCCCCCCCCCCCCCAACCTGTGATTTTCTTTTTTTGCAGCCAAGTTAAGGTCTAAAACTTCAATTGAAGGTTAGTTCTATGTTTCCCCAAGTCTTTTACACCTTAATTGATCATTATATCACGCGTATTGATCGTTAAATTGCGTGTTGTAGGCTTACCGGGTGGCTGTAAATTATAACCTTTTCGGGACTGTTTTGATTGAGGTTTTTACACCAAAATCTTCCTAGGTATGTCTAGTATAACATACTTGAAAATCATGTTCATTGGTGTTCGTTAGATTGGTCAACTAGTTGTAGTTTGAAAGATTGTGTTCGGTTGACTAGAATTGTTGATTGTTGCGTTTAACGCGAGGGTTGAAGTGATTAACGACCAATTCAGCTCGGGTGAACTTGGTTTGATGTACGGGATGTTGAAAAATCATTTTTATAAGTTGTGGGGCTGAATTGGTTGTCGGTTACTGAAACGGGTCGGTACAACGCGCAATTGCGTTTATTGGATAGTTGGTGCGTTGTACTTGCGAGTTACCGACCCATTTGACTCGTGTAGCGTCGTGTGGACTTGTTGGCTGTGAATTTATCATATTGGGTCCACACATGGCTGAGTTGGATGTTAATGGCCTAAACGACTCTTAAACACGCGTGTTAGTGTCACCTAGTGCTTCCGGGGGTAAATTGGGAATTCTTTATTCCCGGGAGTATCTAAGGGTCGTGTTGGTGAATGTAAGGCCCCGGGGGGCTGTTATGATTGAGTTTGATGAGGTCGAGGCTTTAGGTAACTCGAACTATGTTAGAACATCTCGTAGGATAAACGAGTCCTTTCGATGTCGTTAGTAATGTTTGTATGTAAACCGACAGGTGTTTGAGTTTTGGGATTACTTAGGGGTCCTCTAGCTTGTGGTGAAATCGTACCTTGTGTCAGGTGAGATCATGATGCCCATTTTTACACTTTTCAAGTTTTGGGCTAGCATGCACACTTAAGCGATTTTGCTTGATTTGAAACGTTTAAACTATTTTATTTAGGCTTGTATAGGGTAGGCCTTGGGATGATGTTATAGTGTGTTTGTATATATTATTGTATGGCCAATAATTGGGGATGTTTAGTAGTCATTATCGACTACGGATGTTTACGTATGCCTACTTCGTGTTTGCATACGTTGGATGAGATGTTACATGTTTGGGTTGTACGTGTGCTCGACCCTGATGTTATTACTTGGATGATATATATGTAGGGATATAATTTTAAGGATGTTTATATATATATATATATATTTATATAAATATATAGGTATGATTATTTATTGATGATGATGGGCTAACTGTTATATCCCGTTTATTTCACAATTCTTGGAATGACTATTATGATTATTATTATTGATGTTATTTATCAAAACTTGAACTCACTCAGCTCAAGCTGACTTTGTGTGCATGTTAGTGTGAGTTTCAGGTTAGGAGGAGGATGCGTTATCGCTTGTACGTGCACGAAGCTACTTGGACGGTGGAGGGCATACTTGGTCGGCAGTTTTAATAATAACAAACATTTTTCTTTTAACGTTTTATTAAATACATTTCATTTTGTTTTTGGGCATAATTCCCAGGTTTTGGGAATTTGTTTTATTAATTATGGTTTTCCGCTGAATTAGACTCTGAATTGGTTATTTTAATGGAATAAACTGTTTTTGAGTTAAGTATTTTTCTAAAAATTTTGTATGAATACCACCTATAGGATTCCCGGGATTCGGGGTCTTACAAGTTGGTATCAGAGCCATGGTTCGAGGGATCCGAGAATCCCCAAATGCTTGGACTCGAACTGTAAGAGAAGAGACTAGTATGCCCACTGCGAGTAGCTGTACGCCAAGAGGTAACTTTAAATTGTTTAGTCATTCCTTTGAATTTTAAAGTTCTAGTATGTGATTAATTGTTTAAGTGTTAGATAGAATGCTAATGTGGTTAGGGGCAGGGGTGATTAGGACGAGCGGGTAAAGTAAACGACTAATTACACCTGATCAACGTCATTAGCAGTTTACCTTACCTCACATGTTCTAAATGCCACTTGTACTTGACCGTGTTAAAAATTCTGTCTTTGTAGGGATAAGTCATGGTTAACACTCGTGCAGCTAAGAGAGGCCGTCCTAGTGTTCGTGGTCGTGGTCATAAGCCAAGTGCCGAAGCCGAGAGTGAGATCCCTACTTCCCAGCAGGAAGAAAACCCGATTCATGAGGAGGGGGATAACCCCACCTTAGATCCTGCTATGCGCGCGGCAATCGCGGATGAGGTTTACCAGGTGCTCCATAGCGCCATTCCCGAGATCGTTGCTGAGGCCGTTAGGGCCATGGAGGAGTCGTTGGTCGGTAAGAGTTCGGGTAAGGAAGGAAAGTTTAAGGAGACGCAGGTCGAGGAGGAGGAGGAGGTGTATGTGTCGAGTGGGGATGAAGACGATGTGCGGACTATTAGTGTGTATACCCGGGGTTGTTCGTACGGTGACTTTAAGAAATGTGATCCTCCTTCTTTCGATGGTACTAAAGATGCGTTGACAGCACATCAGTGGGTGAGGGAGATGGAGGCCGTTCTGAGAGTTAGTAAGTGCAAGGGGGATGACATGGTGACTTATGCTACTGCCTCTTTTCGTTCCGAGGCACTATGTTGGTGGGATAATCGGGCGTAGGCCATGGGTGATCGTTCGATTAGGAGGATGACGTGGGATGAGTTGAAGAAATTGGTTCTTGATCAGTTTTATCCTCCACATGAATTGGATAAGATTGAACATGAATTCTTGACCTTGGAGGCGGGTAGTATGACGCATTGGGAGTATACCACGAAGTTTAATAAGATGACTCTATTATGTCCCGATCTGGTTACTCCTGAAGCTAAGAGGATTAAGAAGTATGTGAAAGGTCTTCCGGTGGATGTTCGTAGGGGTGTGGAGACCACCGACATGAGTTCGTTTCGCTCGGTGGTTACCCTAGCAGGTACATTGTATGATCAGAGGGAGAAGTTACCGCCGGCCGAGACGAGGAAGACATGGAACTCAAATTCGTATGGTAAGCGGCCCGGGGGAAACAATTTTAATTCGTCAGAGAAGAGGGTAAAGACTGAGCCTTCAGAATTTAAGAGGGATGCGGGGGTTGGAAATTGCAAGAAGTGTGGGAGACCGCACAAGGGGTAATGTAAGAGTGGGTCTGGTTCTTGTTTCCGATGTGATAAGGTTGGACACCCCCATTTCGAGTGTCCGACGTTGACTTGTTTCCGCTGTAAGGGTGCCGGCCACTTGGCATCGAACTGTCCTACTAGCAAGGCGGGGGGGGGGGGGGGTCCGGTCAGGGGAATTCCTCGAGGGGGAAGGTGGAAGAAAATCCGAAGGTCAGGGCGAGGGCCTTCAACATCTCCAAGAGAGAGGCGAAGAACGATGCGGACATTGTTTCAGGTACTTTTTCCTTATTCATCTTTTATTCCACTGTTATAATTTCTCATTCCTTTGGAATAGTATGTGATGATCATGTAGCTAACCAGTAGTGTGATATTATCCCAGGTACCTTTTTACTTGATGAATTGTAGGCATCGGTCTTATTTGATACTGCTGCCAGTAGAAGTTTTGTGTCTACCGCTTTATGTTCCTCGTTGAATAAATCACCCGAGCGCGTAGTCGATGTGTTTGAGGTTGAGGTCGCCGTAGGAAAGTCCGTTTCCGTGTCTAGGACTATTCAGGGTTGTTCCATCGAGTTTTCTGGGTATAGATTTCCGGTGTGGTTGTACTTGATGCCGCTTGGCTGTTTCGATTGGTGCTTGGGATGGATTGGCTCGCAAGTGTTGATGCTCAGATCGTTTGTGGTCAGAAACTTGTACGTCTAAGGGCCCCGTATGGGACCCAAATTACGGTCTTCGGTGATCGCAATGGTGCGACGCACATATCATATCCATGCTTAAGGCAGGAAAGTTGATGCAGCAGGGGTGCGGGGCGTATCTGGCGTATGCTATAAACGTGAATACTGAGGTGGCTACCATCGGTGATGTTCTATTGTTCGGGATTTCCCGGATGTATTTCCAGATGATTTGTCAGATGTGCCGCCGAATCGCAAGGTCGAGTTCCAGATAGACCTTGTACCGGGCGCCAAACGCGTTGCTCGAGCCCCTTACCGTCTAGCACCGAATGAAATAAAAGAACTTATGGCTTAATTGGAAGACTTGCTCGACAAGGGCTTCATTCGACCGAGCATCTCACCTTGGGGTGCCCCGGTCCTATTCGTTAAGAAGAAGGACGGTAACATGCGGATGTGCATTGACTACCGTGAATTGAATAAACACACTGTCAAAAATCGGTACCCCCTCCCAAGGATCGACAACTTATTTGATCAGCTCCAAGGAGCTAGTTGGTTCTCGAAGATCGACCTTAGGTCCGGGTATCATCAGTTAAAAATTCGTGAGGAAGATATCCCTAAGACTGCCTTCCGCACTCGTTATGGGCATTATGAATTCATTGTGATGTCTTTCGGTTTGACCAACGCACCGGCTGCGTTCATGGATCTTATGAACCGGGTGTGTAGGCCGATGCTCGATTGTTCGGTTATTGTGTTCATCGACGACATTCTTGTGTACTCCAAAAGCGAATCCGATCACGCCGGTCATCTCACGGAAGTTTTGAAAGCTTTGCGAAAAAACAAGTTGAATGCGAAATTTTCTAAGTTTTTTTTTGGTTACGCGAGGTTCAATTCTTGGGTCATGTTATTATCCCGAGTGGTATTTTGGTTGACCCTGCAAAGGTGGAAGCCATAAACGAATGGGAATCTCCTAAATCTCCGTCCGAAATCCGTAGCTTTCTGGGCTTGGCGGGGTATTACCACCGCTTCATTCCTGACTTTTCGAAAATTGCTTCGTCATTGACCAAGTTAACCAAGAAGACTGTTAAGTTTGATTGGGGTACCGAGCAGGAGGAGGCTTTTCTCGAATTAAAGAACAGGTTGACGCATGCTCCGATTTTAGCGTTACCCGATGGCACTGACGATCTGGTTGTTTATTCTGATGCCTCTTACCAGGGGCTTGGGTGTGTTCTGATGCAGCGAAGCAGAGTCATCGCTTATGCCTCACGGCAGTTAAAGCCTCATGAGGTGAATTATCCTACTCAAGATTTGGAACCGGCAGCGGTTGTGTTTGCGCTTAAGTTGTGGAGGCATTACTTGTACGATGTCCCTTGTGTTATCTATACCGACCATAAGAGCCTAATGTATTTCTTCAAACAAAAGGAACTGAATATGCGGCAGCATCGATGGTTGGAGTTGATTAAGGATTATGATCTGGAGATTATGTACCACCCCGGTAAGGCTAACGTGGTAGCCGACGCGTTGAGCTGGAAGGAGAGACCGAAACCTATTCATGTGAAATCTTATCAGCTTATTCTTAAACCCGATATTTTGAAACAGATAGTCAACTTTCAGAATGAAGCTTTACAAGTGGAATGGATTATGTCAGAGCGTATTTGGGGTCAGGAGAAACTATTGGAAGATGTCGGTGATGGGGTGAAGTATAAGGATGGTCGGTTATGCGTACCCAGGTATGGGGGATTCAGGGGTAAAAATATTGGATGAGGCACACAAGTCGCGCTATTCCATTCATTCGGGCGCGACCAAGATGTACCAGGACCTGAAGAAAAATTATTGGTGGCCTGCGATGAAGTATTAGATGGCTCAGTGCGTGAGCAAGTGTTTGACGTGTCTGTAAGTTAAGGCCGAGCACCAGAAGCCTTTCAGGAAACTTCAACCCTTGGAGATACCTAAGTGGAAATGAGAGCATCTGACGATGGATTTTGTGACTAAACTGCCTCGTACTCCTAGGGGTAGTTATGACACCATTTGGGTAATCGTTGATAGACTGACCAAGAGCGCTCATTTCTTGCCGATTCAAGAAGCTTTTAATTCCGAGCAGTTGGCCGATGTATTTATTCGTGAGATCGTTTCTAGGAACGGGGTGCCGGTATCTATTGTTTCGGATAGGGATACGCGTTTTACCTCCAGATTTTGGAAGAAGTTTCATGAGGAGATGGGTACCAAATTCCTCATTAGCACCGCTTATCACCCGCAGAAGGATGGTCAATCCGAGAGGACCATTCAGAATCTCGAGGATATGTTGCGAGCTTGTGTTATCGATTTTGGTGGAAGTTGGGATCGTCATTTACCGTTGGTCGAATTTTCTTATAATAACAATTATCACGCCACGATTGGGATGCCACCGTTTGAGATGTTATATGGTAGGAGGTGTAGGACTCCAGTCTGTTGGGGTTCCATTAGTCAGAAACAATTGGGTAGTTTAGAGGTGGTTGAGACTACGACTGAAAAACTCGATAAAATTAAGGCTTATATGAAGGCCGCTCAGGATCATCAAAAGGCCTATGCGGATAAAATACGAAGACCCATTGTGTTTGAGGCTGGGGATCGGGTTATGTTGAAAGTTTCTCCTTGGAAGGGTATTATTCGTTTTCGTAAGAGGGGAAGCTTAGTCCGAGGTTTATTGGTCGGTTTTATATATTGTCCTGTGTTGGTGAGGTAGCGTATAGGTTGGAATTGCCCGAGGAGCTCGCGGGGATTCATCCTACTTTCCACGTGTCCCATTTGAGGAAATGTTTAGCAGATGAGGAGGCCCATGTATCTCTTGATGACATTGAGCTTGATAGTAAACTGAACTACGTTGAAGAACCTATCGCTTTTCTTGACCGTCAGGAAAGGCGTTTGACGAATAAAGTGGTTAGGCAGGTGAAGGTGCAGTGGAGGCACCGAAGGGGCTCCGAGGCTACTTGGGAGTCCGAAGAAGAGATGATGAAGCTCTATCCGCAGTTGTTCCTGTCACATCGGGATTTGGGGACGAATCCCATTGTAAGGGGGGTGGACTTGTAACGCCCGTTAATTTTTCGGTTTAAAGATTTAAAGCTAGTAAAGTATGTATATTTCTCGGGATTTAACCGGCATTACTCGGAAGCCTTCTCGTCATCCTGGTACGTTAAATCCTTAACTTTACTTCAAGTTGCCATATCTTTCAAATTTGAGGGGCTAGGATGAAACATTTTTATAGTATAACATAATACTTAAAACCCTAACTCCCCCCCCCCCTTCTAGCAGTCCGTTCGGTAGCCTCCCCAGCCCCCCACCTGTGATTTTCTTTTTTTTCAGCCAAGTTAAGGTCTAAAACTTCAATTGAAGGTTAATTCTATGTTTCCCCAAGTCTTTTACACCTTAATTGATCACTATATCACGCGTATTAATCGTTAAATTGCGTGTTGTAGGCTTACCGGGTGGCTGTAAATTATAACCTTTCCGGGACTGTTTTGATTGAAGTTTTTACACCAAAATCTTCCTAGGTATGTCTAGTATAACATACTTTAAAATCATGTTCATTGGTGTTCGTTCGATTGGTCAACTAGTTGTAGTTTGAAAGATTGTGTTCGGTTGACTAGAATTGTTGATTGTTGCGTTTAACGCGAGGGTTGAAGTGATTAACGACCAATTCAGCTCGGGTGAACTTGGTTTGATGTACAGGATGTTGAAAAATCATTTTTATAAGTTGTGGGGCTGAATTGGTTGTCGGTTACTGAAACGGGTCGGTACAACGCGCAATTGCGTTTATTGGATAGTTGGTGCGTTGTACTTGCGAGTTACCGACCCATTTGACTCGTGCAGCGTCGTGTGGACTTGTTGGCTGTGAATTTATCATATTGGGTCCACACAGGGCTGAGTTGGATGTTAATGGCCTAAACGACTCTTAAACACGCGTGTTAGTGTCACCTAGTGCTTCCGGGGGTAAATTGGGAATTCTTTATTCCCGGGAGTATCTAAGGGTCGTGTTGGTGAATGTAAGGCCCCGGGGGGCTGTTATGATTGAGTTTGATGAGGTCGAGGCTTTAGGTAACTCGAACTATGTTAGAACATCTCGTAGGATAAACGAGTCCTTTCGATGTCGTTAGTAATGTTTGTATGCAAACCGACAGGTGTTTGAGTTTTGGGATTACTTAGGGGTCCTCTAGCTTGTGGTGAAATCGTACCTTGTGTCAGGTGTGTTCATGATGCCCCTTTTTACTCTTTTCAAGTTTTGGGCTAGCATGCACACCTAAGCGATTTTGCTTGATGAAAAATTTAAACTATTTTATATAGGATTACTTGTATAGGGTAGGCCTTGGGATGATGTTATAGTATGTTCGTATATATTATTGTATGGCCAATAATTAGCGATGTTTAGTAGTCGTTATCGACTACGGATGTTTACATATGCCTACTTCGTGTTTGCATACGTTGGATGAGATGTTACATGTTTGGGTTGTACGTGTGCTCGACCCTGATGTTATTACTTGGATGATATATATGTAGGGATATAATTTTAAGGATATATATATATATATATATATATATGATTATTTATTGATGATGATGGCCTAACTGTTATATCCCGTTTATTTCACAATTCTTGGAATGACTATGATGATTATTATTATTATTGATGTTATTTGTTAAAACTTGAACTCACTCAGCTCAAGCTGACTTTGTGTGCATGTTACTGTGAGTTTCAGGTTAGGAGGAGGATGCATTACCGCTTGGACGTGCACGAAGCTACTTGGACGGTGGAGGGCATACTTGGTCGGCAGTTTTAATAATAACAAACATTTTTCTTTTAACATTTTATTAAATACATTTAATTTTGGTTTTGGACATAATTCCCGGGTTTTGGAAACTTGTTTTATTAATTATGGTTTTCCGCTGAATTAGACTCTGAATTGGTTATTTTAATGGAATAAACTGTTTTTGAGTTAAGTATTTTTCTAAACATTTTGTATGAATACCAACTGTAGGATTCCTGGGATTCGGGGTCTTACATCGAACCAGCAATTAATGGTTCAAAGAAGTAGTTGGCAACCTCGATAAGGTGTATGCATTTGAGCGACAAAGCAACTATGACCGGACCGATTAGCTCCATCCTTGTTTCATTGAAATTGTGGAGGCGCAGCTTTTTAATTGATAGTTCTTCAAGACAAGTACAGTTATTAAGGAGCGCGTTGATTGCTTGAACGCTAAACAAACAATATTCACACAAAAACTTCTTCAAATGCTTGCAGTATTTGGCTACCTTCGCAAAACCTAACTCTGTAATGTTATTACATCCACGGAGCTTTAGGTGCGTGACTCATGGGCAATGGGCGGATATTATAGCCAATCCGTTTTCGTTTATGCATTGGGATAAACGGTCGCAACGTAAAGAGAGCTTCATAATTGAACTGAGCCGTGAAAACATTGGATAGAGGTAGAGAAAGATCATGCATTTGCCATTAAATGTGAGCCAGTACCGGGTCTGGACTTTGATGAACATGCACCTCCTGGATGCAAGCGAGCAATGCTTGCGGTAACCGGTATCAAGGTGGTGGAAAATTATTGCTAATATATCATCTGGAAGGAAAGAAGTATATTCGACAAGACTGGTTGCGTCCTCGATAAGAATCTTCGATCGGGTAGAGGAGGAAGATGATGCTTTAGGGGACCGGCGGTGGGTTGATCCTGGCGGCAACAGTAAATGAGAGGAGGGTGATTGCCTCATTAATTATTCAGGTGGAAGTTAAATTTTTATTATTATTATTTATTTATTTTTCTGCTAGTAGTAATGGGTTTGAAGCTTGAAAGATATGGCTAGTTAGGTGAATGTGAATCTTTTTGAGATACTTCCACATGTTGATATAGCCATTTGGATTTGAAATGTGACTAGAATAGTATTCCAACTGTTTCTTACATTCTATATTTTTTTATTTAAATGTAATAATTTTGACTTATCCTTTGAATTTGAGTAGGGGGTTAATCGGGTCGTATTTGTGGGTTGGTGGGTCCAACTTGGCACGAACATGACATGAACCTAAAAGTCGTATTAGTCACATGAAACCCGAACACAATCTGAATATTCACGGGTTGAATCGAACACGACCCATTTGACTCGAAAGTTTTTATTTATTTACTTAATGTTTTTACATATTAATACTTTAAATTTACATTTTTACTAAAATTTACAAACTTGTGAAAAACAATTACATGTTTATCATATAATCTTATGTAAATTTCCTTGTCTTAAAGTTTGGCATAAGATGCCAACTAATTTAATTAATTACATGAAAAATTTTAAAATTTCAAATAAAAAAAATAATTGGTAAACGGTTTACCTGTGAACTGATATGAACCCGTTTATATTAAACTCAAACCCACAAATTTTGTATTAAGACAGCCATAAGCAAAATTAGGACAACCGTAAGCAAAAGCCTGAATCCCTAGATCATTTACAGGGCCATATCTAATGCTGAGAATCTCCAATGCAAAACAATTAAATGCGATACATAAGGTATTATGTACTGAATTGCCTCAAGCCATAATCAAGCCTTCTCCCAACTAATTCCAGGTTAGTACCATGTCATGGAAGTTCTTTTTCACCATTAAATCGTTTATTGGATCCTAGAGATGTCAAAATGTTAGGGTTTGAGTTTTGATGATAATAGTTTACTGACAGATTTATACTCGTTTATTGTTTGGTCTGTAACTCAATGATAATTGATTATTTTTAATCGATTCTTGTTTCCATGATGTTATACTTTGAATCTAGTTTCTAGAAATGTATAATTTTTAATTTTTGGACGAGATTTGAATGATTTTTATGATTATACAAAAACATAGGTCAAAGCTGATTCGGGGAAAAATATTCTGGTCTATCTTTCCGACACCAATACTCCCAAATGAGAAAGCCAAATGGGTTGGTTCCACTTCCGGAACTTATTATTATGAGTTTAGGAGACAACCCAATTGGCCTTGCATAATTTGGTTAAATGAGTTGAGAGAACCATTAAAATACTTTTGTTGCGCAATCTGCTGAACTGTTGGTACCTATTTGCAATGAATGAATTATTGTGAGTTTTATATGCATGATTAAACTATAATAAAAATTGTTTGAGAAACATAATTCATATATTCTACTGTGGTAAACTTTTTAGAATCTATTTCTAAGTTTTGCTTACTAAATAAAATCCGCTTGTACATACTATAATCTGTCTTGCAAACTGCCTGATCAGAATTTGAATTATATGACAATTGCTTCATGTTTTGATCATGGTGTGACATAGGATGCATGTTAGAACAACTTGGAATCTACCAACATTAATTGAAATCACCAACGAGTCTTCGGGTCAATTTTGTGTTTGTGTGTGAGTCCATACGTGAGTCTTAGTGTAAGACCCCGAATCCCGGGAATCCTACAGTTGGTGATCATACACGAAACTTACAAAATTCTTAAACCCAAAACAATTCATTTCATTTCAAAAACCAGTTCAGAGTATAATTCAGCGGAAAATTATAATTATTAAAACAAGTTCCCAAAACCCGGGAATTATGCCCAAAATCAAACTTCAATGTATTTAATAAAAATTTAAAAGAAAAGTGTTCATCATTAAAACTTCCGACTAAGTATGCCCTCCACCGTCCAAGTAGCCTCGTGCACGTCCAAGTGGAAACGCATACTCCTCCTAACCTGAAACTCACACTAACATGCACACAGAGTCAGCTTAAGCTGAGTGAGTTCAAGTTTTAATAATTGACATCTAAAATAATAATAGTTATAATCATTCCAAGAGTTTTAAAAATAAAACGGGTTACAACAGTTAGGCCATCATCAATAATAAGTAATCATCCTTGTATATGTGTATAAACATCCTTATAATCATATATGAACATCCTTATAATTATATATAAACATCCTTGTAAGTGTATATGAACATACTTATAATTATATATAAACATCCTTATAAGTATATATGAACATACTTATAATTATATATAAACATCCTTGTAAGTATATATGAACATACTTATAATTATATACCTACATATACTTCATCCAAGTAAAAACATCAGGGTCGAGCAAACGTACAACCCAAACACGTAACATCTCATCCAACGTATGCAAACACAAAGTAGGCATATGTAACATCCATAGTCGATAACGACTACTAACATCGCCAAATATTGGCCATACAATAATACATACATACATACGATAATATCATCTCAAGGCCTACCCTATACAAGTAAGCCCATCCAAAATAATTTTAAACAATTCATCAAGCAAAATCGCTTAGGTGTGCATGCTAGCCCAAAATCTTAAAAGAGTAAAAAGGGGGCATCATGAACTCACCTGACACAACACACGTATTCACCATGAGCTAGATAATCCCTAAGTAATCCCAAAACTCAAACACCTGTCGGTTTACATACAAACGACATCGAACGGACTCGTTTATCCTACGAGATGTTCTAACATGGTTCGAGTTACCTAAAACCTCGACCTCATCAAACTCAATCATAAAAGCCAGTGGGGCCTTACATTCACCAACACGACCCTTAGATACTCCCGGGAATAAAGAATTCCCAATTTACCCCCGGAAGCACTAGGTGACACTAACACGCGCGTCTAAGAGTCGTTTAGGCCATTAACATCCAACTCAGCCCCGTGTGGACCCAACATGATAAAATCACAGCCAACAAGTCCACACAACGCTACACGAGTCAAATGGGTCGGTAACTCGCAAGTACAACGCACCAACTATTCAATAAACGCAATTGCGCGTTGTACCGACCCGTTTGAGCAACCGACAACCTGTTCAGCCCCATAACTTATAAAAATGATTTTCCAACAGCCCGTACATCAAACCAAGTTCCCCCGAGCTGAATTGGTTGTTAATCAATTCGACCCTCACGTTAAACGCATAAAACTACAATTCTAGTCAACCGAACACTAACAATCAAACTACAACTAGTTGACCAATCTAACGAACACCAATGAACAAGATTTTAAAGTATGATATATGGTACATACCTAGGAAGATTGCGGTGCAAAAACTCACTTCAAACAGCCCCGACAAGAACACAATAGAACATCCACCGGTTAAGCCTAAAACAAACTTATCGATCAATAACAAGTAAAACGTGCAGATTTTAGCATGCGAAGATGCATTTAATTACATAGGATAACCTTTGAAATAAATTATTAAATTTTTTACCAGACTTTAATAAATGTCTTAGGTTTATAAAAATATTTTTACTATATTTTTCTAGTGGACACAAAAATCATAAAAATTTCTCCAACACAGAAAGGTATGTGCAGCTATTTCAGTGCGCAACAAAATGGTTTTATTTTTATAAAAATCATTACCCAGACAAATTAAATGATTCCAATTGGGTTTGGTTCCTAACTTAAAATAAAAACTTCCAAAAGTGGAACCAACCAATTTGGACTTGTTGAAAAAGGGTTATGACGTCGGGAAGACAGACCAGAATCCGTCATCCCGCATCAGCTTTGACACTCGATCTTATAAAATCATAAAAAGCATTCAAATCTCATCCAAGAATTACATATTATACCTTTCTGGAAACTAGACTCAAAGTAGAACATCATAGAAACAAGAATCGATCAAAAACAATATATTTTCATCGAGTTACAGACCGAACAATAATCGAGTATGAACCTGTCAGAAATCGTTATAACCAAAACTCAACCCTAACGACCAATAAGCGCGTTAATATGATCAATTAAGGTGTAAAAGACTTGTAGGGACATAGTACTAACCTTCAATTGAAGTTTTATGATCACACCTTGGCCGTAAAAAAAGAAAAATCGCAGCTCCTTGGCTGCTCTTTTGTCCGATCGGGAATAAGGAAGGGAGGGGCTAGGGTTTTTAGTTTTATGATATAAAACAACAAGTTACACTCTAGCCCTTCTAATTTGAGAGATATGGTAACATGAAAGGAAAGTTTAAATAACTTAACGTACCGGTATGACGAAAAGGTTTCCGAGAAATGTCGGTTAAATCCCGAGAAATATACATACTCTACAAGCTTAAACCCTTTGAACCGAAAAATTAACGGGTGTTACACTTAGAGTCTTGTGTTATTGAACACACTCTCATAACATAAACACTTGTACTAGGTATCTGTTAACCAGTCAAGTGCATTCCTTTGAGTTTTAAGAAAAGTCTATTACACGCGACACCAGGTGAGTTTCATGATGCCCTTTTTAATCTTTTTACGTTTTGGGCTAGCATACACACCTTACTACGGTTTTACTTGTTTAAACTATTTGGATAATATAGTATAGTTTTACTGGTATTTTTATATTTCTAGGGTTATGTATAAATTATATCCTATGCCTTAGGATATTTTTAAACCCGTTTACGATCATATATTTCCTGAAAATTACATATATATTATTTATAGTCTAGGCTTGAAGATGTTATTAGGCCTTGTATTAATTCCTAGACTATTCATTATTTATAGTTTACGTGTAATGATGTTAGTCGATTGATCGATTGGCTAAGATTTATATTATTGACAGTCTGCGCTTGAGGATATCATTAGACTCGTTTATAATTATATATTTCTGAAAAATATATAATATCGATAGTTTATGCTTGTGGGCATTATTAGGCCTGTTTATCATTATATATTACTGAAATCTATATATTATTGATAGTCTTTGCTTGAGGACACTATTAGACTTGTTTATAATTATATATTCCTGGAAACTATATATTATTGATAGCCTACACTTTAGGATAATATTAGACTCGTCTATAATTGTATGTCCCCGAAATATATACTAAAGGCTATGCTTAAGGATGTTATTTAGTTGATTGATTGGTTAAGATGTATGTAGACGTGTCTATTGATGTGCATGATTTTGATAAATTGTGACCGGGTCAAATATATTATTCGAGGAAAACTCGGGGTGAGGAGGCTCGTGTTGCATGTTTATGTTAAGGCGGGTCAAATATATTACTTGAGTCCTTAACGTTGTGTTTCGTGACTTGGGGTGAGGAGGCCCGTCGTCTTGCTAAACCGTGATCGGGTCAAATATATTACTAGAGGAAGACTCGGGGTAAGGAGGCCCGTTTCACATATTTAAGTTTTGTTAAACCATGACCGAGTCAAATATATTACTCGAGGAAGACTCGGGGTGAGGAGGCTCGTGTTACATGACTATGTTTTATTAAACTGTGGTCGAGTCAAATATATTACTCGAGGAAGACTTGGGGTGAGGAGGCTCGTGTTGCGTGATTTTGTTTTGTTAAACCGTGCCCGAGTTAAATATATTACTCGAGAAAGACTCAAGGTGAGGAGGCACGTGTTACATGATTTTATTTTGTTAAACCGCGACCAGGTCAAATATATTACTCGAGGAAGACTCGAGGTGAGGAGGCCCGTGTTGCGTGTTTGATCAAGGAAAAATTATTTATTTATTATTTCTCTAAAATTTTATATTATTTACTTTTGAATTCCTCAACTATTTTTATATTTATAAATTTCAAACTGATTTATAAATGTTGTTTATAAAAAAAAACGTGAACTCACTCAGCTTATGCTGACTTTGTGTGTATGTTAGATTGATTTTCAGGTTAAGAAGTTGGGAACTACCGCTTGGACGTGCTCGAGACTACCCGGATGGTTGAAGGCATATCTAGTCGGAGAATTAACAACGCAAACTATTTCTTTTTATTTTTTATTATACGTATTTAAACTTTGGTTTTTAGCATATTTCCCGATTTTGGGATTCAGTACTTGATTATTATCCGCTGCATATCACTCTTGACTAGTTTTTAATAAATCGAAATCGTTTTGACTTTTATATTTGAAAATTTTGGATATGATGACCAACTGTGTGACTCCTGGGTTTTGGGGTCTTACAGTGTATAATTCCGAGATAAGAAAAGAATTTCAACAAAAAAAGGACATACAACAGTGTTTATCCGGTGAGTTTGGTTTTCCGGCAAAGAATTCCGGCAACTCGTTTTTCGGTGAAGTTCAACTTCCCGGAAAAGAATTCCAGTGAACTTGATTTTTCTGGTAGGTAATTTTTTTGGGCAAAAATTGAACAGCAATTAGTATCGGTGGTTTTCGGTAGTGGATTGAAGGGTTCCAGCACAAGAAAAAGGTAGCGATGTGGTTTGTTCGGTGGTGTACGGTTTTCCGGTGAATCCGTTTTTAGGAAACGAAATGTTGGTGGAGTTCTTGTGCAGCAGCAGCGTTTTTTTTTTAATTACGCTTAGGATTAGTGGAGGTTATATTTCTGGTTTCAAAAAAAACAAATTTAAGGGTTAATTTGTTGTGGTTAGCGGCATCGATTTTCTAGTGGTATAAAAAAGGGCGTCGGCTTTTCCGGCGGGGTAATCGAAAGTCAAGTGCAGCGCGGTAATTATGTTTGCGGACTATTGTCAATTCGGCAATATCCCGTAATCAAAGGCAAGCACAACGGTGGTTCGTTATGGTTAGAATATGAATCAGAAACCAAGGTTGAAGATCAAAGTTGATCTATTCTAAAAAAAAGGGGTTTTGCTGAAGAACCAAACCGAAGAAAATTATACAAGGGGTTGACTCATTTTGTCAGTACTTATAACACATTTTTAAGAAAACGAGGTTCAATTCAGAAATAATCGAGGATGACTGAAGGAATTATTTTTATGGGTTTTCGGTTAATACAAAATTCAGGTTTGAATCTGTGTATTATAGTATATAGAACCATTAGGTTTGTCTATACGGGGAGTTTGAAAACCTTGGTCAGTCAAGGTGAAAGTTATACGATTTGAAAGGATGTCCAATTCAGAGACTCCTCCTGATAACGACGCACTGGTAGCAAGCAAAGGGGTAGGATCAGTGTCCCATTATCAATGCCCAATTTTAAAGTCTACAAATTATATAGTTTGGGCAATTCAAATCAAGATAATTCTTGAAGCAATCAAAAAGCTGGCGAGGTATTGGTTTTTCCGGCGAGTTAAAAAATCAATCAAATCGCAATATTATTACAATTTAAAGCTCATAACACCCTTCTCCACTAACGGCGACCTTAATCGAACGCTAATGACTCTAATTAACATCGAATAATGATCGGAATTAATACCTAAACGGTCGGATTTTGAATGAAACGCAATAACGAACATTTATCATCCAACGGCTCGATTTTGAGTATAAATAGATGATACTTTATAGTGTAAACTTGCTCATATCAACGGATTTCACTAAAACTCTCTCTAACTGTTCTTAATTCTGGCCAAGAAAGCTTTTCCGACCAGTTGTCCGTTCACCATCACTGAGGACCTTTTCCAGGTAATTAAACTAGGGTTATTGTTCGTTTTTATCAACATAATAAAAGCCCCAACATAATTCAATCAAAAATGGAACCAATTTCGGGAATTGAATATCTAGGGTTTTGTATTGTCTAAGATGAACTTTACTTATATAGGGGATGGATCATACGAGAAGTCAAGTTATAGCGAGAAGTACCATAAATTAATCTGAACCATTGATTAACATTGGCTATGTGTAATCAATGGATTAGATTGGTTAAGGTAAACTTGTAGTTATGAAAATATCAATTTACCAAGAATTTAATGAATAAAGGTAGTTTGGTCTTTGATTTGTAGAGTGTTTAAAGTGAAACTTAAGTCATTAGTATCATTTAATTGTTATTATTACTAACTAATTGAAAGTTACATGCAAATTTTTTAATTGATACTATTAATCAAACTAATGTTAAACAAATGTAATTATAATCAAATGTCAAGATGTCTTCAATTATATTTATTCAAATGCATCAAATATCATGTATTACCTACACAGATTCATATATTGTGTAGGTGAAGTCACAAATGTGTACGTGAAAATTTTACAATTGTAAGCTATTAATATGATATATTATTTATTATATGTACTTTAATGTGAAAAATACAAAAAAATAGTTCATTTTATATTCTCTAGGGTTTATATATGTATTGTGTAGGTGGTATCACGAATGTGCATGTGAAAATTTTACAAGTATAGGTTATTAGTATTTTCCGTTATTTATTATATGTAGTTTAGTGTAATAAAGAAATGACTATTATGTATTGTGTAGGTTCATATATGTAATATGTAAATTTTCAAATTTTGTATGTGTAACTGTTATCGTGTGTAGGTTCGTCTATGTACTATGTAAGTTCATTTATGTACTGTATAGGTGGTATTTTGAATTGCTTGTGTAATTTTTATCGTATGTATGTTCATGTACGTACTATGTAGGTTCATAAATGTATCGTGTATGTGTTATTCTGCATTATGTATGTGCAATTTTTATCGTGTGTAGGTTCATATATGTACTGTGTAGGAGGTATTCGAATTGTGTACGAGTAATTTTTATCGTGTGTAGGTTCATATATGTAATGTGTAGGTGATATTTCGAAGTGCGTATGCGTAATTTTGATAAAAATATTGAAATTAAAAAAATGAAATAGATGTATATTTGTTTGTTGATAATCTACAAATAGAATAATATCGATTATGGGAATCTGAATTATGAATATTATAATAAAACATGGTTAAAATTAAAATTATAAAAATGGTTGTTTGTTTGTTATAAAAACAAAAAATTAATAAAAACCTAGATTTATTTGTTGATTTGTGTTGATATGTGTTTTAGCTGATGTATGAGGGGTTAGGACACTATTAGGTTGGATCAAATGCAAAGGTGCTAAATAATTTTGGAGATAAAGATAAATAAGAATTTTAAAAATTCGTTTTATGTTACTTTTCATTAATCGCATAAGTTTGATATGTGTTATACATTAAAATGTTAGTTTTAATGTACAATACATAATTGAGTAACCTTTGCAAATATTTAAGAAAAATAAAAATAAATTGTTATTTGAAACCTGCTACTACATTTACTAGTTACCAACTTACCATATACACAAATTTGTGGAGATTATAACTATACCCTTCTATATAAATTAAATATAAAATTAAAAAAAAATTACGATTGGTTATAATGACTTCTCGCACTACTCTCCCTAAAAACACTTCTAAAATGAACCTAATCCTATATATATATATATATATATATATATATATATATAGGGTAAGGATCCTAAGAGAACCATTGGCAAATTGAGAACTCTGAGAACCATTTTGGACCACTAAAAATCCCTCTAAAAGATATTAAAAAATTATAAAACAAACAAAACCGAAAATTTTAAAAAAGTAAAAAAACCAAAATTCTTATATTTCATTCCGGTTTCATTAAAAAAAAACCGAATTTTTTTTTTCCTTTTAATTCGTATTATACCTATACACATATGTATACTTTCATTTAATCTCTAGTTACGTAATATACACATATGTACATTATCATTTACCTTAAATTATACATATGTGTATAGGAAAAAACATGTGTGTACATATTATACATATATGTATAATAATAAAAACCGATTTTTTTTTCTTTTTAATTCGTATTATACCTATACATATATGTATACTTTCATTTAATCTCTAGTTATGTAATGTACACATATGTACATTATCATTTATCTTAAATTATACATATGTGTATATGAAAAAAACATGTGTGTACATATATGTACATATTATACATATATGTATATGTATAATTTAGCTAAACCGAGAATTTTTTTTTTATGTTTTTTTTTCTTTTTTTTTAGAAACCGGGATGATAAATAAGAACTTTTGTTTTTTTACTTTTTTTATTTTTTTGTTTTTTTTTGTTTTATGATTTTTTTTATTTTTGGGTTTTTTTGTGGTCCAAAATGGTTCTCATAGTTCTCAATTTCCAAAAAGTTCTCACATGATCCTAATCATATATATATATATATATATATAGGGGTGGGTTATAATAAAAATATATAGTTTTCTAAAAAGAGTAAGAATAGATTTAGGCCCTTGGATCTAGGATTTAGTGGTTGAGATTAGTAGTTTCTAAAATACCAAATAGTTTCCTAAGATTTAGTCTACATAGTTCCCTAAATAGGCTAACATAGTTTCCTAACTTTAATTTTCATGTACTTCCTACTCTTCCTACAAAACTATGTATTTTTATTTTAACCATTTTCTATATATATATATATATATATATATATATATATATATATATATATATATCAAGGTTGCAAAAGTCATTAGGCAGACCTTAAGCGACAGACTGGGTGTTGGGTGTACTCGGAGTACCCGGTGAGTACTCAGACATGGTAAATATAAAGAAAATTAATTTTCGATATTATATATATCTCAAATATCATAAGTTTACTAATATTTATAGCAAAATAGGCGAATACCAATACAAATATGAGAAATATATTTTTAAATAATAAATTATTCTAAAAATTGCTAATCATTAATTAAAAAAAAAACGATATTTGTTATTTAATATTATAGAAATACGAATTATGTTTTTTTTAAGTCAAAATCGGGTCAAGTTCGCCGACCAGATGCGTTCTGGCTGAGCTTGACCACCTTTAATCGAATTTTACTAACTAGGTGGAGTTGAAGAAACTCGCCTCGACGACATACTTTGTAGCGAGTACTCGATTTTGTAAACCCACTTTACAACATTGATATATATATTTTTATGTTTATATGTTGTTATTATTATTACAAAAATATCATTCGAGTAATTGAGTCAATAAATTTTACTAGAGGTGTAATGAGTTGGACGGAATTGGTAAAAAAAAAAGTGCTAACCAGTAACCATAATGACTCACAGGTAAGAAAAAGGAATTTGGATTTAAGTGAAATTTGCAATGAATTTGGGTTTAAGTGACAATTTGGACCGAATTATTGGACTAAAACAGAAGTTTACTATCAAAGAAATCATCCAAAAACAGATAGCAGCCCATTCCTTATCCATATACTGTCATACAAGGATGCTACGTGCCTACGTCCATATATTTTTAGCGAGATTTAAATTGATTCCCCGTATTTGAGGATTCACTATTTATAATTATCACCCCAATTTCAAATAGGAAATTAAATGATAACATATAAATAGATTATTTAAATTATAGGGATTAGAATGAGATATGGGAGGTAACTAAAATTGAAAGAAAAAAATTATAATTTTAGTTAAATTAAATGAATGAGATAGGGAAACACAAGTATGTGAAGTAATTTGTGTGATGTTCAAATTACCGCTTGTAGACTATATAATAAAACTTCGGGAAAAAAAAAAGAAAATCATTGATATACTCTATGGTGTTGTTTGTTTTTTAGATTTAAAATATATGCTGTCTGCGAACCACATCTACTGACATCTGTAAAAGAGGATGTGGACCAAACTCTGTATTTTGCAAGGAGAAGACTATTTGTTTTTTTAGTATCTATAAACTGCTAAAATAATTTGGTGGTGGTGGTGCACGAACGGCGGTAGTGGGTGGTGGTGGAGGGCAGTAGTAGATGGTGGTGGTGGACGATGGTGGTGACGGTGATGGTGGGTGGTGGCGGGCGATAGGTGGTGGGTGGTGGACGGTGGTGGTGGCTGATGGTGGGTGGTGGTGGACAGTGGGTGTTGGTAGGTGGTGGTGTTTATCCCTTTATAGACCTTAGAAGATCTTAAAAGTGGATGGGCAAAGTGTGCACCAAGAAGAATTCACGCAGACGTTTCTTAATAAAATGTATTCGAAAAAATAAAAAGTCTGAAGATGGCAAACCTTTTTTAGAAAAACAAATAGTACCTAAATGCAACTTTAAACTGGAATATACGGTCACGAGCCACCACTTAGACTGTTTTCACCACCTGACCACCTCCCAAGGCTCAAGTCGCAATATCCCTGCAACCGAAAACCCCAAACGGCTAATTGAAAATAAAGAATTTGATAGAATTGTTATTATCTTCTTTGTAATCTCATATCAAAAGCATAAATAGGCAAAGACTTATAAACAAATACAAAATGATAAATAAGGAAAATATCATCAAAATCATCTCATTCTATACTCCCCCTCAAGTTGGAGCATGGAGGTCACAAATGCCTAACTTTTCGAGTAGAAACCGCAAATATCGAGCACCAAGAGCTTTCGTGAACAAGTCAACCATCTAATCTTTACTATCAATGTGTAACGGCTCAATATCCTTCGACTCTATGCGTTCTCTGACGAAGTAGCAATCCATTTCAACATGCTTCGTGCGTTCAAGAAAAACTGGATTATTTGCTATGTGTTTAACAGCTATATTATCACAAAATAATTGCGTCGGGCCGGTCTGGGGAACATCCAAATGTTTCAAGAGCCATCGAACCCATAAAACTTCACTAATTGTTAATGCCATGGCCCGATATTCAGCTTCAACGGAAGATCTGGATACAACAGACTGCCTTTTTGATTTCCAAGAAATAGGAGCCCCTCCTAGAAGCAAAACATAAACAGTTTGTGATCGTCTTGTATCTTGACAACCAAGCCAGTCTGAATCGGTATACCCAATGAGATTTACCCCACCACTACTTCGAAAGTAAAATACCTTGTCCAGGAGTGGACTTCAAGTATCTGAGAACTCTTATTGCTGCTTCCATATGATTCTGTCGAGGATCAGCAACAAACTGACTTAGAACATTGACAAAATAATTAATGTCGGGTCTAGTGGCTTGTAAATAGAAAAGCCGACTCACTAATCGTCTATACTTGCCAGCATCAACACGCACTTCTTCATCGTCCCTACTAAGTTTGGTGTTCTGTTCCATAGGAAAAGTAATTGGTTTACAACCCAACATACCACGATCTTCCAAAATGTCCATCACATACTTTCTTTGGCTAAAGACAAGACCATCTTTTGTCCGTGCTACTTCGATTCCTAGAACACCTAAGTCTTTGATGCTGAATTTGCTGTCAAGAAAACTCTTTGTTTCTTCAATTTTCTTTGAGTTGTTACCCACTATTATAACATCATCCACATAAATAAGAGCCGCCACAAAGGTACTTGCTGTTTTAAATATAAAAAGTGAGTGATCGGGTTTTGATTGTTCAAAGCCAAACTCGTGCAAAGCAGATGTAAACTTTTGATACCAATTCCTAGATGCCTGTTTTAGCCCATAAAGAGACTTCTTTAGCTTGCAAACCTTTGTTTCCTTCCCTTTGTCAAAACCTTGTGGGATTTTCATGTAAATTTCTTTGTCCAAGTCACCATGCAAAAATGCATTATTGACATCCAACTAATGAATTATCCAGTTCTTCTTTACTGCCACTGCCAAAAGTGTACGAACGGTGGCAAGTTTTGTCACCGGGGCAAAGGTTTCATGAAGTCAATTCCTTCCATTTGAGTGAAACCCTTTGCTACCAATCTTGCTTTGTATCTTTCTATCTCTCCGTTTGGCTTATATTTTAATTTGTACACCCACTTTGAATCTATGACATGTTTTCCCTCAGGTAGATCCTCAAGGGTCCACGTGCCATTAATTTCAAGAGCCTGTATTTCTTTCTCATCGCCTCTCTCCAATTTTCATTCTGAACTGCTTGCTTAAATGTTTTTTGGCTCATCATTTAAACTAATGGCCGTCAAAAAAGCTTTATGTGAATTAGAAAATTTATCATAAGAAATAAAATTGGCAATAGGGTATACCGTCGAGCATTCTTGTTTGGACTCGGGTGTAGCTTGATCGATAGACGGTGGAAGATTCACAACATAATCATTGAGTTGACCTTCTAGTTCGTTTTTCCCTAGTGGGCTCTTCATGTTCTGTTTCTGTTTGGGTCGTTGGTTTTGTCACATTGGTCTGACCAATGTTTTCAGTTTGAGCAGCGGGTTCTACCACTTGGTTTGACCTCTCATTTTGTGATAAATTGTCACTATTTGTATCATTTTGCATGAAAACATCACCTTCATGCACATTTTTGTTCATATAATTATTTTTGTTATCGGGTTCTTGCTCGTTCTCTTCATGTATATTGCTCATGTTTTCGTGTGGACTTTGATCATCATAATACCATGGTGGAAACTCAAGAATTTCCGGTTCTTCATCTTCTTTTTTGGTTAGTATCTGAGTCATAAGGAAATGTGTTTTCAACGAACCTCACATCTCTAGACACAATTATCTTGCCATTCTTTACATCAAAAATCTTGTAACCTTTGGTACCCCGTGGATGACCCAAAAATATTCCCGGTCTCCCCCGTTCTTCAAACTTGTCACCCCTCATTTCAGTGTTACGATAATACGCAAGGCATCCAAAAACCTTTAAACTTTCATAATCAGGTTTTTGCCCATAAATGATCTCATAAGGGGTCTTGTTTTCTATGATTTCTGAAGGAAGTCGGTTTATAATGTAGGCTGCCGTCATGATGCATTCTCTCCAAAAATGTGTAGGCCATTTAGCTTTAAATTTTAAAGCCTTTGCCGTTTCGAGCAGATGACGGTGTTTCCGTTCCACCACTCCATTTTGTTGCGGGGTGTGTGGGCAGGTGGTCTCTAGAAGAATACCATGCTCGGTGTAAAAGTTGAGGATTCTGTTCGAGGTAAATTCACCTCTACTGTCATTTCTAATTCTCTTAACAATTTTATTAAACTGTGTATTAATCATTCTATGAAAGCCAATTAAACAATCACTCGCTTCAGACTTGTGTTTTAAAAGGAATACCCACACAGACCGACTAAAATCATCGACTATGGTTAAAAAATAGTTGGCACCTGTGAATGAAGGAGTTCTATACCTTCCCCAAATATCACAATATAAAAGCTCGAAACAACTTTGGGTTTTTACTGAACTTATTGGAAAAGGTAATCTGGTAAATTTGGTCTTAGTGCAAGAATCACAAAACGTACCATTTGTTCCTAAAGAGTCATTTTTAACAACATCCAAAAGAGAAAGCTTTCCATGTGAAGCATGTCCAAGACGCTTATACCACAGATCACTAACTGTTGCCATTGCTTTTC